>NC_142800.1:9106197-9401197 GCF_049724085.1 Artemia sp. Qi Xiang Cuo
AAAAACATATTTTCTATCTGGAAATCAACTACGCTGAACAAAATGGCTATCTCAAAATTTTGATTGGATGTGTTTGGGGGAATGATGGGCGTGGTGGGGGGGGCTAGTTGTCCTCTAATCAATTTTGACTATTAAAAAGAGAACTAGCCCTTTGAATTTCCAATCGAATGAGCTTTTTTTGAAGTATCTACGACAACACCTTCTATAAAAAACCTTATATGCCCCCAGGGCATAACTTAAAACCCTTGCCCCGAGGGTTTTGGGGGAGTGTCCTCCTCAAAAATATATTTTTCATCTGGAAATCAGCTACGCTGAACAAAATGGCTATCTCAAAATTTGGATTGGATGTGTTTGGGGGAATGATGGGCGTGGTAGGGGGGGGGATAGTTGCCCTCCAATCACTTTCGAATATGAAAAAGGACACTAGCCATTCTAATTTCCAATCGAATGAACCGTTTTCGAAGTTTCTTCGACAACTCCTTCGATACGAAGTGCCCTGGTATGGAAAAAAAATTACATTGTGCCAACATCGCTCTTTACTTAGGCAGCGCGATCGCGCTGCCTATGATTTTTAGAACAACTTTCTATATAAACCCCAGGGCATAACTTACAACCCTTACACTGAGGGTTCTGAGGGGCTTATCATCCTAAAAGACCTAATTTTCAGAACTTTCAACTACGTTGAACAAAATGAATATCTCCCAATTTTGATTGGATGTGATTGGGAAAATGATGGGCGTGGGAGGGGCGTTTGTCGCTCTCCAATCACTTTCAACTATTAAAAAGGCACTAGCCCTTTCAATTTCCAATTGAATGAGCCCTTTTGAAGTTTCTATGCCAACACTTTAGATAAAAATTGTATATGCCCCCAGGGCATAACTTACAACCCTTGCCCTAAGGGCTGTGGGGGGAGGGGCTGTCATCCTTAAAGACCTAGCTTCCAAAACTTTCAACTACGTTGAATAAAATGGCTATCTAAAAATACTAATCGGATGTGTTTGGGGGAAAGGTGGGCGTGCGAGGGGGGGTTAGTTGCCCTCAAATCACTTTCGACTATTAAAAAGAGCACTAGCCCTTTGAATTTCAGTTCGAATGAGCCCTTTTTCAAGTTTCTAAGACAAAGATTTCAAAAAAAACTTCATATGCCCCCAGGGCATAACTTATAACCCTTGCCCTGAAGACTGTGGGAGGAGTGTCCTGCTCAAAGGTATAATTTCCTGAACTTTTGAACGTCGTGGGACATATTGGCTATCTCAAAATTTTTTGAGAAAAAATTATTTTACGTTGAACAAAATGTCTCTCTCAAGATTTCTATTGGATGCGTTTGGAGGAATAATGAGCTCGGAAGAGGTTTCAATTGCTTTACAATAACTTTCCACTGTTAAAAAGCATACTAGCCAATCCGATTTCTCATCGAATAAAACCTTTTTAAGGTTTCTACGACAACACGTTCTATAAAAACCGTGTAAGCCCCCAGGGCATAGCTTACAAGCCTTGCCCCAAGGGTATTGGGGGAGTGTCCTCGTTAAAAATATATTTTTATCTGGAAATCAACTACGCTGAACAAAAACGACATCTCAAAATTTTGATTGTATGTGTTTGGGGGAATGATGGGCGTGGGGAAGGGGGGCCAGTTACCCTCCAATCACTTTCGACTATTAAAAAGGGCACTAGCTACTACAGTTTTCAATCGATTGAGCCCTTTTCGAAGTTTCTACGACAACGCCTTCTATAAAAAACCTTATATGCCCCCAGATCATAACTTAAAACCCTTGCCCCGAGGGTTGTAGGGGAGTGTCCTCCTCAAAAACATATTTTCTATCAGGAAATCAGCTACGCTGAACAAAATGGCTGTCACAAAATTTTGATTGGATGTGTTCGGGGAAAAGGTGGGCATGGGGTGGCTTGTTGCCCTCCAATCACTTTCGACTGTTAAAAAGGGCACTAGTCCTTTGAATTTCCAATTGAATGAGCCTTTTTCGGAGTTTCTACGACAACATCTTCTATAAAAACCTTATATACACCCAGGGCATAACTTAAAACCCTTGCCCCGAGGATTGTGGGGGAGTGTCCTTCTCAAAAAGATATTTTCTATCTGAAAATCAACTATGCTGAACAAAATAGCTATCTCAAAATTTTAATTAGCTGTGTTTGGGGGAATGATGGGCGTGGGGGGGGGGGGGGCTAGTTGCCCTCCAATCACTTTCGAATATTAAAAGGGGCACTAGCCCTTTTAATTTCCAATCGAATGAGCCTTTTTTGAAGTTTCTATGACAACGCCTTCTATAAAAACCTTACATGCCCCCAGGGCATAACTTAAAACCCTTGCCCCGAGGGTTTTGGGGGAGTGTCCTCCTCAAAAATATATTTTTCATCTGGAAATCAGCTACGCTGAACAAAATGGCTATCTCAAAATTTGGATTGGATGTGTTTGGGGGAATGATGGGCGTGGTAGGGGGGGGGGTAGTTGCCCTCCAATCACTTTCGACTATTAAAAAGGGCACTAGCCCTTTGAATTTCTAATCGAATGACCCTTTTTGAAGTTTCTACGACAATACCTTTTATAAGAATCTTACATGCCCCCAGGGCATAACTTACAACCCTTGCCCCGAGGGCGTTGGGGGAGTGTCCTCCTCAAAAAGATATTTTCTATGCGGAAATCAACTACGCTGAACAAAATGGCTATCTCAAAATTTTGATTGGATGTGTTTGGGGAATGATGGGCGTGGGGGGGGGTAGTGGCCCTCCAATCACTTTTGACTATTAAAAGGGGCACTAGCCACTCCAATTTCCAATCAAATTAACCATTTTCGAAGTTTCTACGACAACTCCTTCGATACGAAGTGACGGGTATGGAGAAGAAAAAGAAGAAAAAAGAAAAATAAATACATTTTTTATACATTGTGCCCACATCGTTCTTTACTTAGGCAGCGCTATCGCGCTGCCTATGAAAAGAGATTGGAGGACAATCAGCCCGTCTCTCAAGCCGATTTATTCCCCAAACACATCTAGTTAAAATTTTGAGACAACTATTTTGTTCAGCATAGTAGAACGGTCCAGCAACTATTTCTTTAGGGATATTTGGCATGTCAAACCCTCATAATTATGCGAGACTAAGAATTCATATAGAAAAAAAACGAAAAGATATAAATTTTTTTTCATGAAAATGACTTTGTCAATAAAGAACGAACAAAAATTCATATAAAAAAAACTTTTTCCACGGAACAAGTTTTTCAAAGAAAACTATAGAGCTCCACTAAGCCAAAAACGGGCAGAAATGAGGTCAAATAATCATCCAGGCGTAAAACTACCACAAATCACTATCAATAAATAAATGAAACTCAAAATTCATTCAGAGTTCAATGAGGTAACACCAAAATTGTATTGGACATTATTGCCTGTCTGGATTTACGTATTTCAAGGAGGTCTTAATTTATTCCAAGTGTGTTGTTGACCTGAGTTAACTTTAAGAGGATTATAAATTGGAATCTAGTTTGCTTTTAATTTCAACTATATTTTGATATTCATTAATTCAGTGTTTTTTCTTGAATGAATGCAGGGACTTTTTAATTTGTGTGGCGATTGCGATAACCATGAAAAGTACTGATGAAACGCCTGAACTTGTGTATTCTCCGGTGCTGAATTTTATTCAAAGCAATTTGCTAAGTGGAATTGAGGAGGGTTTTTATCAAAAGACATGGTATGGAGTTTTTTTATGTGAACATAGTCAAAGAAGCTAAAAGTTTACTGTGGCAAAAAAAGTGCACCTGAATCAGATTGCCCAGTACTTAAGGGGAGCAATGCACTTTCTAGTCATTTTAGTGACATTATTTCTCTGTTAAGATCTCTTGACAGTAGTGACACTTTTGTACCAATGTTTGTGATAAAGTGACCTACTGAGGTGCCATGTCTCCCTGCAAATGCTTATACATCTTTACTCTCTAAGTTTAATAAGCTACAACAAGTGGCTGTTGAAATGTCAGGGAAACTTGACAATTATCAGTTGAATTTTCCTCAACTGCCCAAACCAACCCCAGCAATTGACACTCATACGACAGTTATTGTCTCTAAAGTGCTTTCAGATCTGTCTGATCCGATTAAACGCAAATCTGTTCTCGATCAAAGCTGGGCATGAATTAGTTTGTATCGTGAAACCTGTTAATGACAGATGGGATGCTAATGACGATAAGTCTGTAAATAATGGTGTTTGTACACGAGCTCATAAATTAAGTTCTGATGCAACTGTTAAAACAGAATTCAAGCACTTTTTTGGGATTCTTAAAGGATATCAAGTTGATGCTAGCCTCCCAGTTGTTAATAGACTGCAAGGTATAAAAAGTGAGAATTTATTAACCATGACTGTGTGAATCAAGTTTGAATTTGAAGACTCCTTCAATCAGTCCACTTATTTCAAAGAAGGAATTAAAGTTGGATATGAATTTTTTCGAATTCACAAATTTAAGGAAATACCTAAATGCTGCTTCAAATGACGGTCATACGATCACTTTCAAAGTGCTTGCACCAGCAATGTCCCGAAATGTGCCAGACGTGCTGGACCATATCTTTCTACTAAGGGTAGTCCTTGTAGCGCTGTTCCCAAGTATGCTAACTGTGGTAAAATCATGCTTCTTATAGTCTGTCCTGCCCAGTATCTAAGCAACTAATGTTGCACTCCCCCATTTTGCAATGACTTTGGTATTTTCAATAATATCGTTTAATATTAATGGTACAAAGGATAAGGACTTTGTTATTGATGAGCTCTACAATGATTTTGATTTGGTCTGTCTACAGGAGCATCTACTTACAGAATTTAGCATTCAATCGAGACAGAAAACGGAAAACGGAAAAAAGGGACAGCAATACTCGTCTACATTGAGATTTGTTCATCCAGTTTTTCAACACAATGGACTATCTGGATTATTACAATACGTTTGGGTGCTTGAAAATTTTCTCAGAAAATACTGAAGAGAATGCCGCAAACATAGATCGCAGCTATTGATGACCCTATGATAAATTAATTAAAAAAAACAAGTTTTTCAACTGAAAGTAAGGACCAACATTAAAACTTAAAGCAAACATAAATTATTGTGTATATGAGGTGGTTCCCCCCTCTAGTCAATACATCGCTCTTTACGCTAAAGTTCGAATTTTGTTCCTATTCTTTAAGAATGACTGCTGAACCACAAAGGCCATTTAGCTAGAATAGATAGCTCTTTTCAAAGTACTAAAAAAAAACTTTATCGTAAAGAGCGAGGTATTGACTAGGGAGTGAACCCCCTCATATATGTAATAATTTTTGTTCGTTCTAAGTTTTAATGTTGCTCCTTACTTTCAGCTGAAAAAACTTTTTTTATTTAATTTCTAATCGTTTTTTAAATAATGCTGTGAAATCTGACACCCCCTTTATGGAAATGTCTCTTTTCTCATGAAAACATCCTCCACAGAAAGATTTTCCCATGTAACCCATCCCTCCAGCCCCCTCCCACCAGAAAAAATCCCTCCTAAAAACCTCTGTATACCTCCCAATAACCAATACTGTATGTAATATGTAAACAATGGGCAATGGTTCCCCCAGGAACTGTGGAAATTAAGTCATCCTCAAAGACATATTTATTAGATTTTCAACTGTGTTGAACAAAATGGCTATCTCAAAATTTTGATCAGTGACATTGGGGAAAAAAATGAGCCTGGGAGGGGGCCTAGTTGCCCTCCAGTTTTTTTGGTCACTTAAAAAGGGCATTAGAACTCTTAATATATGTTCGAATAAGCCCTCTTGCGATATTCTAGGACTCATAGATCGATACGACCACCTCTGAAAAAAAAAACAAATAAAGACGCATCCATGATCTTTATTCTGGCAAAAAATTCAAAATTCCACATTTTTGCAGATAGGAGCTTGAAACCTCTTTAGTTGGGTTTTCTGATACGCTGAATCTGATGTTTTGATTTTCATTAACATTCTATCACTTTTACGGGGTGTTTCCACTTTTTTGAAAATAAGGTAATTTTTTTAGGCTGTTAACTTTTGATGGGTAAAACTAAACTTGATGAAAATTATATATTAGAAATCAGCATAAAAGTTCAATTCTTTTTATGCATCTTCTGGTATCAAAATTTCGTTTTTTAGAGTTTTGGTTACTACTGAGCCGAGTCGTGCCTTGCTTACAGTTCGTTACCACGAACTGTTTGATCATAGGCAGCGCAATCGCATTGCCTAATTAAAGAACGATGTTGGCACAAAGTGTTATTTTTTTTCCATACCAGGGCACTTCGTATCGAAGGAGTTGTCTTAGAAACTTTGAAAAGGAATCATTCGATTGAAAATTGGAGTGGCTAGTGCCCTTTGTAATAGTCGAAAGTGATTGGAGGGCAACTATCCCCCCCAAGCCCATCATTCCCCCAAACACATCCAATCAAACTTTTGAGATAGCCATTATGTTCAGCGTAGTTGATTTCCACATAAAAAAATTGTTTTTGAGGAGGACACTCCCCAAAACCTCAGGGCAAGGGTTTTAAGTTATGCCCTGGGGGCATATAACAACGATGTTGGCACAATGTATTATTTATTATTTTTTTTTCTTTAGAGCAGGGCACTTCGTATCAAAGAATTTGTCGTAGAAACTGCAAAAATTGATCATTCAATTGGAAATTGGAGTGGCTTGTGCCCTTTTCAATAGTCGGAAGTGATTGGAAGGCGACTCACATCCCTTCCACGCCCACCATTTCCCGAAACAAATCCAATACAAATTTTGAGAGAGCCATTTTGTTCAGCGTAGATAATTTCCAGATAAAAATTATGTTTTGAGGAGGAAACTCCCCCCAGCCCTCAGGGCAAGGGTTTTAAATTATGGCTTGGGGGCATATAAGGTTTTTATAGAAGGCGTTGTCGTAGAAACTTCAAAAAAGACTCATTAGATTGGAAATTCAAAGGGCTAGTGCCCTTTTTAATAGTCGAAAGTGATTGGAGGGCAACTAAATCCCCTCTCACGCCCACCTTTTCCCCAAACACATCCAATTAAAATTTTGAGATAGCTATTTTATTCAACGTAGTTTTAAGTTCTGGAAATTAGATCTTTGAGGATGACAGCCCCCTCCCCCCCCCACCGCCCGCAGGGCAAGGGTTGTAAGTTATATCCTGGCATATAAGGTTTTTATAGAACGTGTTGTCGTAGAAACTTCAAGAAAGGCTCATTCGACTGGAAATTGAAATGGCTAGTGCCCTTTTTAACAGTCGAAAGTGATTGGAAGGCAATCAAGACCCCTTCCACGCCCACCATTTCCCCAAACACCGTCAATTAAAATTTTGAGATAGCCATTTTATTCCACGCAGTTCAAAGTTCAGGAAATATACCTTTGAGCAGGACACTCCCCCCACAGTCTTCTAATTTACAGGGTTATAAGTTATGCCCTGGGGGCATATAAGGTTTTTATTGAAATCTTTGTCGTAGAAACTTGAAAAAGGGCTCATTCGATTGGAAATTCAAAGGGCTAGCGCCCTTTTTAATAGTCGAAAGTGACTTGAGGGCAACTAACCCCCCTCTCTCGCCCACCTTTTCGCCCTAACACATCCAATCAAAATTTTTAGATAGCCATTTTATTCAAAGTATTTGAAAGTTTTGGAAATTAGGTCTTTAAGGATGAAAACCCCTTCCCCACAAAGCCCTCAGGGCTAGGGTTGTAAGTTATGCCCTGGGGGCATATAAGGTTTTATTGAAAACGTTGTCGTGTGAAACTTCAAAAGGGTTCATTCAATTGGAAATTGAAAGGGCTAGTGCCTTTTTTAGTAGTTGAAAGTTATTGGAGAGCGACTAACGCCCCTCTCACGCCCACCATTTTCCAAAACACATCAAATCAAAATTTTGAGATATTCATTTTATTCAACGTAGTTGAAAGTTCTAGAAATTATGTCTTTTATGATGATACCCCCTCAGAGCACTCAGTGCAAGGGTTGTAAGTTATACCCTGGGGGCATATAAGGTTTATATAGAAAGTTGTTGTAGAGATTTTAAAAAGGGGTCATTTGATTGGAAATTGAAATTGCCCTTTTCAATAGTCGAAAGTGAGTGGAGAGTAATTATACCCCCTCTTACACCCCCCCTTTTCCAAAAAAGATTCAATCAAAGCTTAGAGATTGCCATTTTGTTCAACCTAGTTGAAAGTTCTGGAAATTATGTATTTAAGGATGACAAACACCCCAGAGCCCTCAGAGCAAAGGTTGTAAGTTATGCCCTGGAGACATATAAAGTTTTTATAGAGTTGTCGTAAAACTTCAAAAGAGGCTCATTCAATTGGAAATTGAGAGGACTAGTGCCCTTTTTAATAGTCAAAAGTGATTGGAGGGTAACTAACCCCCCTCTCACGCCCACCATTCCTCCAAACACATCCAATCAAAATTTCCAGATACCCATTTTGTTCAACGTAGTAGAAAGTTATGTAAATTAGGTCTTTGAGAATGACACCCCCCCCCCTCTCGCCCTTAGGGCAAGGGTTGTAAGTTATGCCCGGGGGGCATATAAGGTTTTTATTGACAGTGTTGTCGTAGAAACTTCAAAAGCGCACATTTGATTGGAAATTGAAAGGGCTAGTGCCATTTTTAATAGTTAAAATTGATTGGAGAGCGATTAACGCCCCTCTCACGCCCACCATTTCCCTAAACACATCCAATCAAAATTTTGAGGTAGCCATTTTGTTTAACGTAGTTGAAAGCTCTGGAAATTAGGTCTTAGAGGATGACAACCACCCAAACAGCTCTTAAGGGTAAGGGTTGCAATTAATGCCCTGGGGGCATATACTGTGCTTATTGAAAGCGTTGTCGTTTCAAAAAGGCTCATTCGATCGGAAATCAAAGGTCTAGTGCCCTTTTTAATAGTCGAAAGTGATTGGAAGGCTTGACATTTTTATAGTAAAGATCGATATGGGTATAATGTATTATTTTTTTTGTTGTTGTTGTTGTTTAGACTAGGGCACTTCGTGTCGAAGGAGTTGTCGTGGGAACTTCGGAAAGGGTTCACTCGATTGAAATAGAAAGGGCTGATGCTCTTTTTAATGATCGAAAGTGATTGGAGGGCAACTAATCCCCCTCCCACGCCCATCCTACCATTTGCCCATTTTGTTTAAAAACTAAATGTTGTCTTAATATTAAATCAAAATGCACTGTGATAGTGCTAATTCCCAATAAGGCATCTCAGCAGTATCCCAAGAACGACTGAGGGTATTATGTTAAAAATTTCGGGGCTACTTCTGCTCTTAAAATTTAACCAAATCAAAACAGCATAAATGTATCCAAGCTATCAAAGAAAGTAAACAGATTTATTTGCGAATGGCATCAAGTTTTCCATTTTAGGTCAACTAGCGGAGGTATTAAACTAAATTAAACACTACTATTTGTGTCCAGATTTTTAAAAGGGTGTATGGTGTTAAAAATTGTTGAAACTTTTTCTCCATCATACAAATAGCAGGCTAAACTATGAAGTTTTTAAAAACGAAAAGATTTAAAGTATTATTTTCTTTTTCCCTGAAAAAACTATGTCAATACAAAACGAACAGAAATTAATAAAAACACTTTTTCCACAAAATAAGTTTTTCAAAGAAAAGTGAAGAACTCCATTAAACAAAAAAAGAGCAAAAATAAAATCAAATGATCTACCAAGCGTGAAACTACCACAAATCAGCATCGATAAATAAATGAACCCCAAACCAAACAGAAATTACAATAAATAACCGAGTCAAACTCAAAACGAGCAGAAATTAACATAAGTTGTGCTCAAAACCCTTAAGCCTTCCCAAGGCCAGAACATAATTTGCACTTTACTGAAAAAGCTACAAATGAATGTGCATTGTCAGTTTAATATACATATACTGATATTTAGTAATCAAAATATTAATATTATTTTATTTATTAAAGTTATAAAAGTAAAAATATTTATATTTTTTTCCAGTAAAGTGCAAATTTTGTGTGCGATGGGAGGGAGACACACACCTCCTTCGTATGAGGTACATGGGAGACAAAACTTAAAGAAATTATCACTTATTACACTCAAAACTTCGTGACCAGAAAATAGCTAAAAGGAGGAAGTTTGTCCAATCCTTTTTTTGGTGGTGATTAATCAGCAGGTTTCCAAAATTGCTGTTATTATACGATCAATGTGATGGCGATGAAGCATGAAATTTATGATTAATATGAAGGCGCATAAACTTAGCAATAGTGCCTCTGAATCTGAAAACAGAGAGATGGAAAAATGAAAGAAAAAGCGGTATTGATGCTTTTACATTGACAGTTTTCTTTATGTTTTTTTTCATATATTTTGGTAAAAAGAAAGTGCTACTTTGGAAACAAATACCGCTTTTACTAAAAAGTGTCAAAATAGTGTCAGGTTTCCCAAAAAGTGCCACTTAAAAAAAGTGACACAAAAGTGCCACCGGCGGCAACCCTGCCTAAAATATGACTGCTGATGCTGAGGCTACGGAATTTCATAATTAAGCCTTGAACCTGAGTGTGCCACTTAGTATTGACTTGCGAAACAAATTCATATGGTTCGAGGTTTAAATTAACATATTTATTAACATTCTTGAACAATGTTGCCAACACTTCGAAACAAAATGTACCATAAATTGCACGGAAAATGTGCACTTGGTTTTGTGCAAAACTGTGAGTTGGTTTTTTCCAACTCACAAAAGCAATGAGAAATTAAAGTCTTCAGTTATAATGGAAAATATATATAATATTTTCCGCTTGAATGGAATTGTCTGGGGGATTTTCGAGGTGGGCTATTTTACGTGAATACGATCAGAAATTAAATAAAAGAAAAAGTTTTTGAACTGAAAGCAAGGAGCTATATAAAAACTTAAGCGAACAGAACTTATTACGTATATGAATGGGGTTACCCCCTCTTCAAGACCTCGCTCTTTACGCTAATGTGTTTTTTAGAATTTAAAAAAGCTTATTGCTCTAATTAAAAGGTCATTGTGTTTCAGGAATTGGTCTTAAAGAATTGGGAAAGAAAGTTAAATCTTTAGCGTGAAGAGCAAGGTCTTGAGGAGGGGGCAACTCCATTCATAAACGTAAAAAGTTCTGTTCGCTGAAGTTTTGATATTACTCCTTGCTTTGAAAGATCCATCAGTTCAAGAATTTATTTCACTGCAATTTTATTTTTATTTTCAATGCTGTAAGAACTGGAGAATAAAATATTTGTAATATAATTCGTTTTCAGTTAAGCGCCAATGACACAGTAGGCTTTTGGTTTCATGCTTGATTCGCAAATTCAATTAAGGTTTCACTCGTTTTAAGATTTATTTATTCATTTACATTAATATTTATTGTATGTTTGTTTGCATTGATTGTGTATTTAATTTCTGTTCGTTTTAAGTTTCAGTTATACTTCAGTAGTAAAATATTTTTTTTCATTTTAAGCTTGATTTTCATATTCAATCTAAGCATTACTCGCTTTAAGATCTATTTATTCATTTATATTATTACTTGTTGTATGTTTTTTGCTATGATTGTTTATTTAATTTCTGTTCGTTTTGGATTTCATTTATTCTTTAATAGTAATTTCTGGTCGTTTTGAGTTGGGAATTTAACAGGTATTTGTATCTACTGAGCTTAAGTTTTAAATTGCCTTTACTTTTCCTTGAAAAACTTATTTTTCGGAAAGTTTTTTTTTTTAATTAATTCATAAAAGGACTCAAACTGTGAACAAAAATCCATATCTCTGTCAAATATATCCCTTGTAGTCTCTGCCAACCGGGATCTAAGAAGGATTAGCTCATTTTTACCACATTTAAAGTCAGCTGAGCTCAAAGGAGCTCAGCTGACTCACCATCTTCCTAGCACTAACTAAAGAAATAACAGGATGATGATCCGATAAATCACTTACTAGGACAAAATTCTGCACCAAATTCAGAGAGGATAAAATATCATCCATCAAAGATGCCATAGTTACATGTGACGGAATGCAAACTATTGGTAAATTTCCAACTGTGAGCAGGAATGATCCACTGTGACTGCAAAGATCAAATAAATTAAGGTTGAAATCTCCCATTAGTATAAGAACACACGAGAGAAGTTGCATTATCTCCAAAAGCTCATCAAGGATCTATAGATCTGAAGGGATGTAGCCACCTGGAGATTAGCATCAATTACCGATAATAAGGGCCTTCTCTTGAGCATTAATTTCAATATTAATGCTCAAGAGATTTATTATTATTTTTTTTCCCAGAGGCACTTCATATGGAAGGGGTCGTCGTAAAAACTTCAAAGGGGGCTTATTCGATTGGAAATCGAGAGTTCTAGTGCCCTTTTTAATAGTCGAAAATGATTGAAGGGCAACTGCCCCCCCAAGCCCATCATTTCCCCAAACACATCCAGTCAAAATTTTGAGATAGCCATTTTGTTCAGCGTAGTTGATTTCCGGGTAGAAAATATATTTTTGAGGAGGCCACTCCCCCACAACCCTCAGGGCAAGGGTTTTAAGTTATGCCTCGAGGCCATATAAGGTTTTTATAGAAGGCGTTGTCGTAGAAACCTCAAAACAGGCTTATTCGATTGGAAATTCAAATGGCTAGTGCCCTTTTTAATAGTCAAAAGTGATTGGAGGGCAACTAGCCACCCCCACGCCCATCATTTCCCCACGCACATCAAATCAAAATTTGAGAAAGCCATTTTGTTCAGGGTAGTTGATTTTCAGATAGAAAATATGTTTTTGAGGAGGACACTCCCCCACAGCAGTCAAGGCAAGGGTTTTAAGTTATGCCTCGAGGGCATATAAGGTTTTTATAGAAGGCTTTGTCGTAGAAACTTCAAAACAGACTAATTCGATTGGAAATTCAAAGGGCTAGTGCCCTTTTCAATAGTCAAAACTGATTGGAGGGCAACTAGCCCCCCCCCCCCCCGACGCCCATCATTTCCCCACATGCATCCAATCAACATTTTGAGATAGCCATTTTGTTCAGCGTAGTTGGTTTCAGATAGAAAATATATTTTTGAGGACGACACTCCTTCACAACCCTCAAGGCAAGGGTTGTAAGTTATGCCCTGGGGGCATATAAGGTTTTGTATAGAAGGCTTTGTCCTTGAAACTTCAAAAAAGGCTCATTCGATTGGAAATTCAAAGGGATAGTGCCCTTTTTAATAGTCGAAAGTGATTGGAGGGCAACTAGCACCACCCCCTCCCCACTACGCCCATCCTTCCCCCAAACACATCCAATCAAAATTTTGAGATTGCCATTTTGTTCAACGTAGCTGATTTCCAGATTGAAAATATGTTTTTGAGGAGGACACTCCTTCACAACCCTCAAGGCAAGGGTTTTAAGTTATGCCCTGGGGGCATATAAGGTTTTTATAGAAGGCTTTGTCCTTGAAACTTCAAAAAAGGCTCATTCGATTGGAAATTCAAAGGGATAGTGCCCTTTTTAATAGTCAAAATTGATTGTAGGGCAACTAGGCCCCCCCCCACACCCATCATTTCCCCACAGACATCAAATCACAATTTTGAGATAGCCATTTTGTTCAGCGTAGTTTATTTCCAGATAGAAAATATGTTTTTGAGGAGGACACTCCCCAACAACCCTCAAGACAAGGGTTTTAAGTTGTGCCCTGGGGGCATATAAGGTTTTTATAGAAGGCGTTGTCATAGAAACTTCAAAACAGGCTCATTTGATTGGAAATTCAAAGGGCTAGTGCCATTTTAATAGTCAAAAGTGATTGGAGGGCAACTAGCCCCCCTTCACGCCCATCATTTCCCCAAACACATCCAATCAAAAGTTTGAGATAGCCAATTTGTTCAGCGTAGTTGATTTCCAGATAGAAAATATGTTTTTGAGGAGGACACTCCTTCACAACCCTCAAGGCAAGGGTTTTAAGTTATGCCCTGGGGGCATATAAGGTTTTTATAGAAGGCTTTGTCCTTGAAACTTCAAAAAAGGCTCATTCGATTGGAAATTCAAAGGGATAGTGCCCTTTTTAATTGTCGAAAGTGATTGGAGGGTAACTAGCCCCCTCCCCCCCCCCGACGCCCATCATTCCCCCAAACACATCCAATCAAAATTTTGAGATAGCTATTTTGTTCAGCGTAGTTGATTTCCAGATAGGAAATATGTTTTTGAGGAGGACACTCCCCCACAACCCTTAGGGCAAGGGTCTTATTTTATGCCCTGGGGGCATATAAGATTTTTATAGAGAGCGTTGTCGTAGAAGCTTCAAAAAAGGCTCATTCGATTGGAGATTCAAAGGGCTAGTGCCCTTTTCAATAGTTGAAAGTAATAGAAGTGCAACTAGCCCCCCCCCCCCCGCCCAACATGCCCCCCCAACTAACCCCAAAAAATTTTGAGATAGCCATTTTGTTCAGCGTAGTTGATTTCCAGATAGAAAATATGTTTTTGAGGAGGACACTCCCCCAAAACCCTCAAGGCAAGGGTTTTAAGTTATACCCTGGGGGCATATAAGGATTTTATAGAAGACGGTGTCGTAGAAACTTCAAAAAAAGCTCATTCGATTGGAAATTCAAAGGACTAGTGCCCTATTTAGTAGTCGAAAGTGATTTGAGGGCAACTAACCCCCCTCTCACGCCCACCTTTTCCACAAACACATCCAATCAAAATTTTGAGAGAGCCTTTGTATTAAACGTACTTTTAAGTTCTGAAAATTAGGTCTTTGAGGATGACAACCCCCCCACAGCCCTCAGGGCAAGTGTTATAAGTTATACCCTGGGGGTATATAAGGTTTTGTATAGACAACATTGTCGTATAAACTTCAGTGTGGGCTAATTTGATTGTAAATTGAAAGTTCTAGTTCACTTTTTAAGCGTCAAAAATATTTGAGGGTAACCAGCATCTCCCCCCCCCCCCCTAAACCCTATTTTCCCAAATGCATCCAATAAAAATTTTAAGATATCTATTTTGTTAAAAATAGTTAAAAGATCATATAAAAAAAATTCTGGGATTGACACAACCCACCAGGGTCCGGGGGTAGGCGTTGTAAGTTATGCCCTGGGTGCATATATGGGTCTTATGGAAGGGATGCTCGTATTAACTTCAAAGAGAGATCTTTTGATTGGAAATTGAAAGGTCTAGTTCACATTTTAAGAGTCAAAAGAGATTGGAGGACACCTAGGCCCCCCCCCCCTCCAAGCCATTTTTTTCCTCAAACCCATCCGATAAGAACTTTGAGATAGCTTTTTTTAAATAGTTCAAAGACCATAGAACGAAAACTCAGGGGGTCATTACAGCCCCCCCAGGGCCCGAGGGCAGGTGTTGTAAGTTATGCCCTTGGGTAATATATGGTTTTTATTGAAGGGATGCTCGTAAAAACTCAGAGATGGCTCATTTGATTGGAAATTGAGAGTTCTCATTAATTTTTTTGAGTCAAAAGATATTGGAGGGCAACTAGCCCCCCATATCCTTTTTCCCCAAATGCATCCAATAAAAATTTTGAAATAGGCATTAAGTCAAAAATGTCTCAAAATACAGATAACAAAAACTCAGGTGTCGTCACAACCCCCCAGGGCCCGGGGGCAGGCGTTTTAAGTTATGCCCTGGGGCATATATTGTTCGTATGAAAGGGATGCTCGTATAAACTTCAGAGAGGGCTCATTTGATTGAATATTGAAAATTCGAGCTCGCTTTTTAATAGTCAAAAGAGATCCGAGGGCAGCTATCTCCCAACCCATCTCATTAAAATTTGAGATAGACATCTTGTTAAAAATAGTTCAAAGGTCGGGTAATAAAAAATCTGGTGTCAATAGAACCCCCCCCCCCCGGGCACAGGGGAAGGCGTTTTAAGTTATGCCCTAAGGGTATGTATCGTTCTTATAAAAGGGATTCTTGTTTAAACTTCATAGAGGGCTCATTTGATTGGAAATTGAGAGTTCTAGTTCACTTTTTAAGAGTCAAGAGAGTTGGAATAGCCCCCCCCCCCCCACACACTCTTTTTTCCCCAAACCCGTTCCCTACAAATTTTGAGATAGCCAGTGTTTTTGAAATTGTTCAAAAATTAGATAACAACAACCTTTTTTCCCCAAGCCCATCCAATAAAAATTTTATAATAGCCATTTCATTAAAAATAGTTCAAAGGTCAGATAAGAAAAATTCCTGTATCGACGGAACCCGCCAGGGCCCGGAGGCAGGCGTTATGAGTAATGCTCTAGTGGTATATATAGTTCTTATGGAAGGGATGCTCGTATAATCTTCGGAGAGGGCTCATTTGATTGGAAATTAAAAGTTCTTGTTCACTTTTAAGAGTCAAAAAAGATCGGAGGGCAACAAGCCCACCCCCCCCCCCTTCTGCAGACCCTAAATGCATCAGATAAAAAATTTGATATTCATATTTTGTTAAAAACAGTTCAAAGTTCTGATAACAGAAACTCCGGTGTCGACACAGCCCCCCAGGGCCCGACGTTAGGCGTTGTAAGTTATGCCCTAGGGGTATTATATGGTTGTTATGGAAGGGATGATCGTATAAACTTCCTAGAGGGCTCATTTCATTTGAAATTGAAAGTTCTTGTTCACTTTTAAAGAGTCAAAATAGATCGGAGGGCAATTACCCCTCCCCCCTCCTCCACGTAAAGGCCATACGGCTCTACCCCCTAAATGCATCAGATGAAAATTTTGAGATAGACATTTTGTTAAAAATAATTCCAAGTTCTAATAAAAAATTCAGGTGTTGATACAGCCCCCCTGAGCCCGGGGGTAGGCGTTGTAAGTTATTCCCTGGGGGCATTTATGGTTATTATGGAAGGAATGCTCGTATAAAATTCCTAGAGGGCCCATTTTATTGGAAATTGAAAGTTGTAATTCACTTTTTAAGAGTCAAAAGTGATTGGAGGGAAGCTAGCCTCCCCCCACGCTCCATTTATTTTGTTTCCAGAGGCACTTCATATAGAAGAGGTCGTCGTATATACTTCAAAGGGGGCTCATTCAATTGGAAATCGAGAGTACTAGTGCCCTATTTAAGAGTCAAACGTGATCAGAGGGCAACTGGCCCCCCAAGCCCTGTTTTCCCAAATACATCTGATAAAAATTTGAGGTTGCCATTTTGTTAAAAATAGTTGAAAAATCATATAACAAAAACACCTTTACGTATGGTCATTTCGTTAAAAATAGTTCAAAGATCAGATAAGAAAAACTCCTTTGTCAACACACCCCCCCCGCTCCAGGGCCGGGGAAGGCGTTTTAAGTATTGCTCTGGGGGCATATATGGTTCTTGTGGAAGATATGCTCGTATAAACTTCAGAGAGGGTTCATTTGAATGGACATAAAAAGTTGTAGTTCATTTTCTCAGAGTGAAAAAAGATCAGAGGGCAACTAGCCCCTCCCACCCTCCACGTCTTAGGGCGTATCGGATGGATAGACCCATCCGATAAAAATTTCAGGTGACCATTTTCTTAAAAATAGTTCAACCATCTGATATTAAAAATCCGGGGTTAATAAAACCCCCCAGGGACCAGAGAAATGTCCTGTAAGTTTCTCTCTGGAGATATATATGGCTTATATATGAGTAATGCTCGAGCAGGCTTCATAGAGAGCTAATATTTCTGGAAGTCGGAGGTTTTACTTCACTTTTAAAGAGTTAAAAAAATCCTAAGCTTAATCTAGTCCCCCCACACCCTTTTTCCCCAAACCCATCCGATAAAAATTTTGAGATAGCAATTTTGTTAAAAATAGTTCAAACATCAGTGAAAAAGGGCTAGTGCCCTTTTGAATAGTCGAAAGTGATTGGAGGGCAACTAACCCCAATCCCACGCCCACCTTTTCCCCAAACACATTCAATCAAAATTTTGAGATAGCCATTTTATTAAACGTAGTTTTAAGTTCTGAAAATAAGGTGTTTGAGGATGACAACTCCTCCAGAGTCCTCAAGGCAAGGGTTGTAACTTATAACCTTGGGGCATATAAAGTTTCATATAGACAATATTGTCTTAGAAAATTCAGAAAGGGCTCATTCGATTGGAAATTTAAATAGCTAGTTCCCTTTTTAATAGTCAAAAGTGATTCTAAGGCAACTGACACCCCATCCACGCCCACCATTTCCCCAAACACATACAATCAAAACTTTGATATACCCATTTCGTTCACACCCATTTCGATAACCAGCTCCCCCCCCCCAACCCTATTTTCTCAAAAACATCCAATAAAAATTTTAAGATAGCTATTTTGTTAAAAATAGTTCAAAGATCATATAACAAAAATTCCAGTGTCAACACAACCCCCAGGGTCCAGGGGCAGGCGTTGTATGTTATGCCCTGGGGACGTATATGGGCCTTATGGAAGGAATACTCGTATTAACTTCAAAAGGGCTCATTTGATTGGTTATTGAAAGTTCTAGTTCACTTTTTAAGAGTAAAAAGAGATTAGAGGGCACCTAGCCCCCCCCCCCTCCACACTCTTTTTTCCTCAAACCCATCCGATAGGAACTTTGAGATAGATTTTTTTTAAATAATTCAAAGACTATATAATGAAAACTCAGGGGTCAACATATTCCCCCAAGGCCCAAGGGCAGGTGTTGTAAGTTATTCCCTGGGGGAATATATGGTACTTATTGAAGAGATGCTAGTAAAAAATTCAGAGATAACTCATTTGATTGGAAATTGAAAGTTCTAGTTCAGCTTTTTAGAGTCAAAAGAGATTGGAGGGCAACAAGCCCCCCCCCCTCCCGACACCCCTTTTTTCCTAAATTCATCAAATAAAAAGTTTGAGATAGCCATTAAGTTACAAATTGCTCGAAAGTCAGATAACAAAAACTCAGGTGTCTTCACAACCTCCGGGGGCCCGGGGGCAGGTGTTGTAAGTTATGCCCTGGGGCATATATTGTTCGTATGAAAGGGATGCTCGTATAAACTTCAGAGAGGGATTATTTGATTGGATATTGAAAGTTTTAGCTCACTTTTTAATAGTCAAAACAGATCCGAGGGCAGCTAGCCCCCACCCCTTCTTTTTCAAAACCCGTCTGATGAAAATTTTGATATAGACATTTTGTTAGAAATAGTTCAAAGGTCGGATAAGAAAAAAATCCGGTGTCAATAGAACCCCCCCAGAGCACAATGGAAGGCGTTATAAGTTTTGCCCTAAGGGCATGTATGGTTCTTATGAAAGGGATGCTTGTATAAACTTCATAGAGGGCTCATTTGATTGGAAATTGAAAGTTCTAGTTCACTTTTTAAGAGTCAAGAGAGTTAAGCTAGCCCCCCCCCCCCCACGCAATTTTTCCCCAGACCCGTCCGCCACAAATTTTGAGATAGTCAGTGTTTTGGAAATTGTTCAAAAATTAGATAACAAAAACGCCCCCCAGGGCCCGGGGGATAGGCGTTATAAGTGTTGTCCTGGGAGTGTATATGGTTTTTATGAAAGGGATGCTCTTATAAACTTCAGAGGGGGCTCATTTGATTGGAAATTGAAAAAGTTCTAGTTCAACTTTTAAGAGTCAAAAGATATGCGAGGGCAACTAGCCCCCCCCCCACTCCCCCTTTTTTCCCCAGCCCATCGGATAAAATTTTTATAATAGCCATTTCATTAAAAATAGTTCAAAGGTCAGATAAGAAAAATTCCTGTGTCGACGGAACCCGCCAGGGCCCGGAGGCAGGCATTATGAGTAATGCTCTAGGGGCATATATAGTTCTTATGGAAGGGATGCTCGTATAACTTTAGAGAGTGCTCATTTGATTGGAAATTGAAAGTTCTTGTTCACTTTTTAAGAGTCAAAAGAGATTGGAGGGCAACTAGCCCCCCTCCTCCACGCTCTAAATGCATCAGATAAAAATTTTGAGATAGACATTTTGTTAAAAATAGTTCAAAGTTCTGATAACAAAAAACTCTGGTGTCGACATAGCCCCCCAGGGCCCCGGGGTGGGCGTTGTAAGTTATGCCCTGGGGACATATATGGTTGTTATGGAAGGGATGATCGTATAAACTTCCTAGACGGCTCATTTGATTGGAAATTGAAAGTTGTAATTCACTTTTTGAGAGTCAAAAGTGATTGGAGGGCAGCTAGCCTCCCCCCTCACTCCATTTATTTTTTTCCCAGAGGCACTTCATATAGAAGGGGTCGCCGTATAAACTTCAAAGGGGCTCATTCGATTGGAAATCGAGAGTTCTAGTGCCCTTTTTAAGAGTCAAAAGGGATCAGAGGGCAACTGGTCCCCCAAATTTGATGTAGCCATTTTGTTAAAAATAGTTCAAACCCCCAGGGCCCAGGGACAGGCGTTGTAAGTTATACTCAGGGGATATATATGGTTCTTATAGAAGGGATACTCATATAAACTTCAGAGAGGGCTTATTTCATTGAAAATAGAAAGTTCTAGTTCACTTTTAAAGATTCAAAACAGACCGAAGCTTAATCTAGTCCCTCCACGGCCCTTTTCCCCAAACCCATCCGATAAAAATTTTGAGATAGCAATTTTGTGAGAAATAGTTCATACATCAGATAATAAAAAGTCCTAGGTTGACACAAACCCATTTTTTCCCTTTGATATTGTTACTTTGACATCAGTTTTGATACTTTGATAAATATTTGATTTTTTTTTTAAGTTTGATTTTGAAATAAATAATTTTTACAAACTTGAAATTTTTTGCAATCAAAAACGAACAAAAATTAATTAAAAAAAACTTTCTTAGAAATTAGATTATCGAAGAAAAGGAAGGACAATGTTAAAATTAAGCTAAGAATATACAAATAGATTTTAAAATTGAAACTCAGAACGACCGGAAATTACGTTTAAAGAATAAATGAAACCCAAAACGAACAGAAATTAAATAAACAATCATAGCAAAAACATACAAGAAGTAATAATATAAATGAATAAATAAATCTTAATGCGAGTAATGCTTAGATTGAATATGAAAATCAAGCTTAAAAAAAAAAAACATTTTTCTATTGAAGTATAAATGAAACTTAAAACGAACAGAAATTAAATAAACAATCAGAGCAAACAAACATACAATAGATATTAATGTAAATTAATAAATAAATCTTAAAACGAGTGAAACTTAAATTGAATTTGCAAATTAAGCTTGAAACGAACAAAAATCACCACAAACAAGAGTTTGGGTATGACCTCCTCTCACTGTAAAAGTCACTGTAAAATTGGCACTTTACTGAAAACTATATTCGTCTTGAACAGTCTTCGAAAGTATAAACAACATCAAATTGAATATTTGATGTATAATGATATTAATTGTTGAAAGATCCATCAGTTCGAGAATTTGTTTCACAGTAATTGTATTTTTATTTTCAGTAATTGTATTTCTATTCCTTCTCTCACTGTAAAAGTCTAAAACCTACTGTGTCATTGGCACTTTACTGAAAACCAATTTTGTGACAAATATTTTCTTTTGTACTTAATATTAAATATAAACTTTTAAATTATAATAAAATTTTTGAACTGGAGAGCTTTCAGAATTAATATCATTTTACATAAAATATTCAGTTTAATTTATTAGCTGTTTTTGAAGTTGTTAAAGACGAATATAGTTTCCCTACAAACAAGTGATTGGATACTACCTCCTTTCGTAACTGTAAATAAAAACCAAAAGCCTACTGCGTCATTGGTGCTTAACTATAAACGGATTATATTAAAAATATTTTATTTTCCAGTTCTTACAGCATTGAAAACAAAATACAATTACAGTGAAATAAATTCTTGAACTGATGGATCTTTAAACAATTAATATCATTATACATCAAATATTCAATTTGATATTGTTTATACTTTCCAAGATTGTTTAAGACGCATATAGTTTTCAGTAAAGCGCCAATTTTACAGTGACTTTTACAGTGAGAGAAGGAAGTCATACCCAAACTCTTGTTTGCAATGTTTTTTGTTCATTTCAAGCTTGATTTGCATATTCAATTTAAGTTTTACTCGTTTTAAGATTTATTTATTCATTTGTATTAATATCTATTGTATCTTTGTTTGCATTGATTGTTTATTTAATTTCTGTTCGTTTTAAGTTTCATTTATACTTCAATAGAAAAATTTTTTTTTTTCGTTTTAAGCTTGATTTTCATATTCAATCTAAGCATTACTCGCATTAAGATTTATTTATTCATTTATATTATTACTTGTCGTAGGTTTTTGATATGATTGTTTATTTAATTCTGTTCGTTTTGGGTTTCATTTATTCTTTAATAGTAATTTCTGGTCGTTTTTAGTTTTAATTTTAACAGGTATTTGTATCTGCTGAGCTTAAGTTTAAAATGGCCTTTAATTTTCTTTTAAAAAATTATTTTTATGAAAGTTTTTTCTAATCAATACATAGAAAGCACGACCTCCTCTTGACAACCCCCAACGATTTAGTCGTTCCATCTTATCCAGATCTATATCAAGCAGAATCTTATTGCTATTATCCAGAAATGTTTCAAAGCCCACTAACGTCAAGTAGTCACACACCAGCTATTAGCCCAAACTCATCAAAAGACGAACATATATTCTGAATATGAAGCTGAAGGACTGCGAAACTGTCATTACGTTTAGTATGTCCCTTTAAATCTGAGATATATTGGCTGCTTACAGAAGAAGAAAAACTTGAAGTACTTCTTGAACCGTGTCCTAAAGAATTATTTAAAATATTAAATACATGTAGTGGCTTATTCTGTTGCTCAATAAGACGTCAGTTCATGTAGCAGAAATTCCCAGAGCCAGAATTTGAAAATTTCTTATTACTCACCATCAAGATGAATTAAATCAATAAAATACCAAAAATCAAAAATAAAACTAAAAAGGAATTAAACAAAACCAAAAAAGATTAGAATTTCAACTCAATAACAAAGTAAAGCCTACAACAAACAAAACATACCACAAACAGGATTTGAGCCACCTTAAACTGTCGTTTCTTAAACTGTATAAAATGAAAGCGCCATTTAGGCTTTCCTGACATCAAAATGTATTTAAAGGAGTTTTTGCTTTATATTTATAGCATTTAAAAATCTAAAATTGTTCACAAACATGAGTTACAATAAACAACAATTCTACTTTCATTTGTTCTTTCTATGACGTTTGTATGTTTGTTCTTTCATTTCTAGTTTCTATGTCCTTTCTGTTCTTTTTATGATTTTTTTTTTCTTTTTTTGTCGGTATTTTGACAAATCAAAAATCACACTGTCTAATTATCCATATTTTTTTAAAATAAAACATGGTTGACAATCAAGCTGCTAGAAACTTTGAAATAAGGGGGACACTTTCTCATTTGAAAGTATTGATTAGCCTTGCAATTTTTTGCTATTCTGTTGCTATTGGTGTTATGACATACTGCTCAAAATTAAAACCGTTTTAAATACAACGAAAATGACATTCTGGCCCTAAGATGGTTTAAACGGCAGTAGCTCTACTTAAGTTTACATTAATTTCTGCTCGTTAGATGCATGACACATTATTCATTATTCATGAACGAAAATTACCACAAACAGGGTATTGGCTACAGTCTCTTAAACTTTCTAAAGGTCAGAGTGTTATTTGGGCTTTCCTGAAAAACGAATTTATTTTAAATATCTTTTTTTTATAATTATAGCACTGAAAAATCAAAAACTGATTACAGAGTTTGTATTATTATAAAAAACAATCATTCTAGTTTCATTGGTTTTTTCTAGGGGTCTTGATTTTTATGATGATTTTGTTCTTTCCTCTGATGTTATGACAAATAAAAACCACATTATTCAAAATACATATCGTTTTAAATAAAATGGGAGTGACAATCACTGTTAGATAGTTGGAATTACAAGCATTTATTGATCTTGTGATCTTGTGATCTTGTGATTTTGTGATCTTGATATTGTTCAGTTGCTGTTGATTCCATGACAAAAAACGGTGATTACAAATAAATTGCTTTCAGCAAAGCAAAAATTACGTTCTGGCTCTTAAAAAGCTTAGGGAGCTGTAGCCCTTCTCTTGTTTGTGATAATTTCTGCTGGTTTTATCTTGATTTTATTATCCATTTTAATTTATGGTTGTTTTAGGGCTCATTTACTCTTCTATAGCAGTATTTGTCGAAATTATATTTGATGTGATTATTTGTTTTAATTTCTCTTCTCTTTGACTTTCATTTATTCGTTGACATTAGTTTTCAGGATATATGAAATAATATCCCTGTTTTTTACAAAATAGAAGCGGTTGGAACCTATGATCATTTACAAAATCATAATCTACAGTTAAAGTTTCAGAAAAAGAAGTTTTTTGCAACTGCAACTGAAAAAAAAGCGTTGTTATAATGATTGTTTAAAAGGCTACTTTCGTGTTGCACAGTTCATTGAGAAGGCTTTAAAAAGGCAGCGAAAACATTCTGCCATAGGGGTTTTATTTTACATCCGTTGTTGTTTTAAATTTATTTTTCTCTCATATATTCTTATTTGAGAACAATTCGACATGTTTGCATTTGATATGATCCATAAATGGATTCCCTTTGTAAAGAATCACTCTTCCGACAGAAGTAATCTAGCTGTTCTCGTAGTTAGAGCGCTACATTTATCTTAGACTAAAATAAAAGAAAGCCTCAATAAGATGGCGTCGAATGATTTTCTCTAGCAAAACCTATCTCCTTTTTAGGATCTCCTGTTGTTTACGCTAATGTACCATTTGTTACTGTTTTAAATTTGTACTTTCTGTCATATATTCTCATTTGAGATAAAATTCAAGACATACATTTGACCTTACTAATACTTAGATTTTTATAGAAAAAAATATTACTTTTCTGACATGGACAGTCCAGTTCATCATACTTTGAGAATACTTCATAAAAACATTTAATTTGCATTTTACCATCATTCGAGAAATCTTTGATAAAATGACAATAGATATTTAAACTTACTAATAAATATTTAAACTATAATAATAACTATGATAATATTAAAAATATAGTATAAATATATAATAATATAAAATATAAAAAATATAAAATAATAAAACAATATAATAATAATAATAAATAATAAACATAATAATAATATATAATATATACATTATTGTATATTATATATATTATTATATTATATATATTATTATATTATATTAATAAATATAATATTAATATATAATTGATAAATAATAAATATAATAATATAAAATAATAAATATTTAAACTTACTGACAGTCTACTTCCTTCTTACCCTTAGTTTCCACATAAAGTGTCTTTCGAAAACTGCTATGATGCTGCGGATTGCGGACGTTTCTTTCCTAGCCTTTTTACTAAAAAATGTAAATTAGTATAAATTGAAATTTTCCAAAGCATACAACAAATCGTGCTCGGGATAAATCACTAGTTGATCTTTCAACTTTCCATGTACTATAGCCTATAAATCACCCTTCTTCATTAGTGACAATAAAAGTTCAATAGCCGATAACGGATTGCCACTCATCTTCCGTAAGGTAAAGCAAAGATGGTTGCAACTTGTCTGCATCATGTCTGTGAATCCACAAATTTTTTATGCGTTTTTTTCCGCAAAATAAACGTGCTGTTTTAGTTGCCCTTTTTCACAAATTGCAGGATGTTTGAATTAAGGGTTAAGATGCAGTGATATGTAAACTAATGCAGTAGCGTTTTTAGGCCTGGACAGCGGGGCTGCTGCCCTCCTAGTTTTTTTTACATCTAACATTAAATTATTTTTGTTTTATATTTTTACAACCTCTTGGTATATCGTGCCCCCACAGATTATGAGACCCTAAACCGCAACTAAATGTTGTGTACAATTCATTACTAAAAAAAAATGTATATTTTCTGTCATATCTACTTACTTGATTTATAATTCAAGATAAACATTTGACCATGCGCAAGTTGATTTTCTTTAGAAATTTATCAGTTTTCTGGAACGAATAGTCTAGCGTTTCATATCTAGTCCGATCCTATGGCGAAAACGCTCTGTCTCTTTACACTAGACCCCGAAGCCGCGCCGAAAATCGGCGGCACGCCGCCGAAAAAAACCCGGCGGCGCGCCGCCGAACATGCATCAGCGCGCTGACGCCGCCGCTGATTCCTCTGTCCTCTTGGGCTCGCCATGTATATCGGTTCATAGGAAGGAGAAGAAGAAATTTTTCTTGAAACAAAATTCTACCTTCCACTATAAAATTCTGTTCATTTTTCTTTCTTATTTTTCGGATGAAAAGAGGTAGGTAAAAGAGCATTAGGAAATTCAGGATGTTGTCATAGGCAGCGCAATCGAGATGTCTAAGTAAAGAAAAATGTTTGCACAATGTATTACTTATTTATTTTTGTTTTTTTTTTGTTTTCCATACCAGGGTAATTCGTATCGAAGGAGTTGTCGTAGAAAATTCAAAAATGGCTCATTCGATTGGAAATTGGAATAACCAGTGCCCTTTTTAATAGTCGAAATTGATTGGAAGGCAACTACCACCCCTTCCACGCCCACCCTTTCCCCAAACACATCCAATCAAAATTTTAAGATAGCCATTTTGTTCAGAGTAACTGATTTCCTGAGAGAAAATATGCTTTTTGAGGAGGTTAGTCCCCCACAACCCTTAGGGCACGGGTTTTGTAGTTATGCCCCGGAGGTATATAAGAACGATGTTGGCACAATGTATTATTTATTATTTTTTCCTTTAGACCAGGGCACTTCATATCGAAGAAGCTGTCGTAGAAACTTCGAAAAGGGCTCATTCAATTAGAGATTGGAGTGGCTTATGCCCTTTTTAATATTCGAAAATTATTGGAAGGCAACAAAAACCCCTTACACGCCCACCATTTCCCGAAACACAAACAATCAAAATTTTTAGATAGCCAATTTGTTTAAAGTATTTGAAAGTTATGGAAATTAGGTCTTAGATGATGACAACCACCCTCAAAGCCCTTAGGGTAAGGGTTGTAATTTATGCCCTGGGGGCATATATGGTGTGTATTGAAAGCGTTGCCGTAGAAACTCGAAAAAGGATTATTCGTTTGGAAATCGAAAATCCTAGTGCCCTTTTTAATAATCGCAAGTGATTGGAAGGCTTGGCATTTTTGCAGTAAAGAAAGATATTAGTATAATGTATTTTTTTTTGTTGTTTAGACCAGAGCACTTATCGAAGGATCTATCATAGGAGCTTTGGAAAGGGCTTGCTTAAACGAAAATAAAAAGGGATGATGCCCATTTCAATATTCGAAAGTGATTGGAGGGCAATTAATCCCCCTTCCACGCCCACCCTCCCATTTGCTTTATGTTTAAAAGTAAATGCTGCCTTAAGATTAAATCAAAATGCACTGTGCTAAGTTTATGCTAATTCCCAATAACGCATCTCAGCAGTATCCCAAGAACAACTGAGGGTATTATGTTCAAACTTTCGGGGCTTCTTCTGCTCTTAAAATTTGACCAAATCAAAATAGCGTAAGTGTATCCAAGCTATCAAAGAAAGTAAACAAATTTTTTTGCGAATGTTATCAAGTTTTCCATTTCAGGTCAACTACAGGAGGTATGAAACTAAATTAAACATTACTATTTGTGTCCAGATTTTTATGAGTGTCTATGTTGTTAAATTTTGCTGAAAATTGTTTTCCACCATACAAATAGCAGGCCAAACTATAAATTCTTAAAAAAACGAAAAGATTTAAAGTATGATTTTCTTTTTCCCTGAAAAGACTATGCCAATATAAAACGAACAGGTATTAATTAAAAAAACTGTTTTCAAAAAATAAGTTTTATCAAAGAAAAGTAAAGAACTCCATTAAACGAAAATGAGCAAAATTAAAATCAAATAATCTACCAAGCGTGAAACTACCACAAATCAGCTTTGATAAATAAATGAAACCCAAAACGAACAGAAATTACAATAAATAACCGAGTCAAACTGAAAACGAGCAGAAATTAACATACGTTGGGCTCAAAACCCCTATGCCTTCCCAAGCCCAGATCATAATTTGCACTTTACTGAAAAAAATACAAATGAATATGCATTGTCAGTTTAATATACATATACTGATATTTATTAATCAAAATGTTAATATTATTAGATTTATTAAAGTTATAAAAGTAAAAACATTTATATTTTTTCAGTGGTCATTGAGAATTCTACTTGTACAAATGTGGTCATTAGTGGTACAAATGAGAATTCTACTTGGTCATTTAAACATCCTTACTAAAATCGAGGTTGAACGTGCTTGGTGAAGTGGAATTTTTATTATTATTTTTAATTATAAAATTTGGCGCGCGGTGGCGCGCCCCCCGGTTAAAAAAGGCGGGGCACCGCCAAAAAAATTTAGGGGCGCCTGGCGGCGCGCCGCCGCCGATACTGAATCATACATTTGCTGCCGTCATTTCGGCGTGGCGCGGCTTCGGGGACTACTTTACACTATGATTCGAGATAAATTAGATAAGATGGCGCCAACATTTCGAACTTAGGGGACCGCCTATTTTACAAATGTGCTGCCAATTTTGAAGAACCGACAGAAGTGCATTTCTAGCAAATGATTTGAAATTTAGTCTTGCCTGAAAAGGTGTTCCAAGTTGAGAGATATTTAGCATAGTCAGTTAAACATGGTTGAAGTGATGATGAACAGTAATGGCGATTATGGATATATGGAGCAAGAAGAAGAGTGGGAGAGGGAAGGATTATTAGATCCAGCTTGGGAGAAGCAACAGAGAAAGGTAGGAGCCAATAACTTTATAAGGCTGCTTCACATTACATTAATTAGCCCTAGCTTAATGGAAGTCCAAGAGTATCAGAGTGCATATTTAAGTAAATATTTAGGTAAAATTCTACTTTAGTTACTTTTGGCTATATTGGAAAGGGGTTGGGTTAGGAAAATGAAACTTTCAGGGATGGATCTACATGCTAAGGTATGTCACGGGAACGTACTTTGAAGTACCTACCTCCACTCCTCCCCCCTCTATATAATGGTAAATTACTGCACATTACTAGTTGTTTTAGCTCACATTTCATCCTATATTACTATCATAATTATAAATCACTGCTTACATTACACAACTTCAGCTTTTAACCTTGTTCATTAAAATATATTCCAAAATCCTATTTTCCTTTAACATTCATCTCTTTAAACTTATTTACTATATAGCTGACCTGCTTATGAAACCTGTTTGTGATGTCAGAACTTTGTTATCATAACCGCTTTAAGGGTATGTTGATAAGCAAGCCATTTAAAATATTAGTTAGGGAAAGGATTTGACAAGAGATAAGACCAGTAAAAAAATCCAAATTGTTTTTAGAGGACAAATTATGTTATGAGATGTTTTTATTTTTATTGGTCCATTCGCTCATAAAGTTTCTGTTGAGTTTATTGAAACACTAGCATGGACTTTGTGTAGTTACGGACTCTCCATAAAACGTTGAAAAGTGCAAAGATGCACCTTAGCCCGGGGGGAAGTTGGGCTTGGGGTGGATTTCTAAGGGGAGAATTTTCCTGTGGGAGGGAAATTTCAAATGAGTGAATATTCTGGGGGAAATGTTACACTGGGGGGTATTGACGGAATTACTATATGAAATTCTTTTTAATTGTTTTACATTCTCTGCCAAATTTTTTATTTGGAGATGTTCCGGGGGCTTTTTCCTGTGCGTTTTGTTTTCTGGGAAATAATTTCCACGGAAGGGGGTATTTCTGGAGTGGCCAAGAAACCAATATATAGATTAAAGTCTTCTTCCAATGAAAAAATGCTAAGGAGAATTTTTCAGGGTGAGTTGTCCACAAGCAATTTTACAAAGAAGGGAGAATCTCAGCGTGGAATGAATTGTCTGGAGGGAATTTGACGGGGGGAGGTGCACTTTATGTTGGATGAAATATCCACAGAGGAGCTCCGTGAGGGGAAGGGGTGTATTTCATATAGGTTGAGCAAGACTTAGCAGCATTATTCAAAAAATAAACAGAAATTATGCCAGATATGAATGGTTGCCCCTCCTCAATACCTTATTATTTGCAGTAAAGTTTGACTGTTTACTAAAATTGAAAAACAGGGCTTTTTAATTAGAATAGGAAGCTTTTTTTAAAGTGCTAACAGCTTTAGCACAAAGAGCAAGGTATTGAAGAGGGGCAACACTTCATATCCGGAATAAACCTGCCAAAACTAATATGCCAATTGTGTTTTAATATTTAATGCACTGTGATTCAAAATGAAAGCAGTATTAGTTGAAAAACGTTCAGAAATTAAATAAAAAACTATTTTTTTTAACTGAAAGTAAGGAGCGATGTTAAAACTTAAAATGAACAATAATTATTCTGTATATGAAAGGGGCTGTCCTCTCCTCAACCCCTAGCTCTTTACGCTAAAGTAACATAAAGAGCAAGGTGTGAAGGAGGGGACAGTCCCTTTCATATACAGTATAATTGCTGTTCGTTGTAAGTTTTAATGTCACTCCTTACTTTCAGTTAAAAAAAAAACTTGTTTTTATAACTTAATCTCACAAAGACAATACTTCTGTCAGCATATGAAGAGCCATGTATATTGCAGTCATATCTGTCTGGTTTATATGCAAAGTAACACAAGAGGCGAAAATTAATGTACAGGAGAGTAGCGAAAAATTATCGTGTGAAAAGAATATTTGGCAGGGATAGTCAGTAGTCATAAATCAATAGGGGTGGCAACATGATTGGATGATATTCGGAGATTTGGGGAACCAAATTTTTTTTTGGGGTGGCACATAGATTTCTGGGGAAATCCCCGGAAATTTGGGAATAGTGCAAGCCTTGCTTGTTTTCTAATCAGGAAAATCGAAATGCTTAAACCACATGAGAAAAGAAAAGCTTCAACTTTGCGGTTGACGCAATAGCGAATTGCCGCAAAATTAATTCAAAGTCAACCAAACACTGCCGCCTCTTCCGGCGGCGTGCCAGCGATGTTGTGACACTTCAGTGGCGGTCAACCGAGCGTCTCTTTGGCGGCGTTTGGTTGATGCACCGGCATGGTGCTGGGGTCTAGGTAAGACACAGAGCGCTACAAACATCAGAATCGACTTAAGAGGACAAGTTATGTAATGGGAATATGTGTTTGAAATCCTCCTTTGCCCCAAACTCAAAATTTTCCTAAATTTTACTTTAGAAGCTTTATTTAAATATGTGAAAAGTACCAAGAAATCGGTTGCTACATACAGCAGACTTAACTTGTAAGGATCAGTTTTGTTATTAAGAGATTTTTTTGAAATCTCCATTCCCCCCAAACTCAAATTTTATAAAGTCATACTCTCGTAGATGTTGAAATATTTACATAGCACTAATAGATAGAGCTCTACAAATATCGGAATCGACTTCAGAGGACAATTTATGTCATGGGAAAATGTTTTTGGAATCCCCCTTCCCCCCAAACTCAAAATTTTCCAAAATTGTTACTTCAGAAGCTTTTTTAAATATCTGTAAAGCGCTAAGACATAGAACGCTACAAACATCAGAATCGACTTTAGAGGACAATTCATGTCATGGGAAGATGTTTTTGAAATTCCCCTTCCCCCCAAACTCAAAATTTTCCAAAATTCTACTTCAGAAGCTTTTTTAAATATTTGTAAAGCGCTAAGACATAGAACGCTACAAACATCAGAATCGACTTTAGAAGACAATTTGTGTCATGAGAAGATGTTTTTGAAATCCCCCTTTCCCCCAAACTCAAAATTTTCCAAAATTCTTCTTTAGAAGCTTTTTATATATTTCTAAAGCATTAATAGATAGAGTGCTAAAAACATCAGAATCGACTTCAGAGGACACGTTATATCACGGGAAGAGGTTTTTAAAACCCCCCTTCTTCCAAACTCAAAATTTTCCAAAATTCTACTTTAGAAGCTTTTTAAATATTTTTAAAGCGCTAAGACATAGAGCGCTACAAACATCAGAATCGACTTTAGAGGACAATTTATGTCATGGGAAGATCTTTTTTAAATCCCCCCTCCCCCCAAACTCAAAATTTTCCAAAATTCTACTTTAGAAGCTTTTTAAATATTTCTAAAGCGCTAAGACATAGAGCGTTACAAACATCAGAATCAACTTTAGAGACCAATTTATGTCATGGGAAGATGTTTTTGAAATCCCCCTTCCCCCCAAACTCAAAATTTTGTAAAGTTCTAGCCTTCTTTTCCATGGGTGAGGGGATATTTTCCCCGGGTGGCAAAGTATTTGGAACGTTTTAAGTCAGAAAATAATTATTTCTATGTAATAGGGCCACTAAAAAATTACAGAAGAATAGCAAGGTATCTGGAAATGTTGTTAACTAAAAAAAAAAAAATAACATCCTTGTATAAAGTAAATGTAATCTTTCATTTAAGGTTTTTTTTTTTTGAACAAACATCAGTGCCGACTTGAAAGCATTACGGTTTCTGCCAAAGTTAAATTTCTGCAACCTGGGACTAAACAAGCCAAATGATTCAATTTTCTACTGTCGAGGCAGTCTTAGAGTTGTATTAAAACCATAGCATGTTATTGAGAAGCAGGAATTGTGATAACTGTGGCCAGATTTGCGTAAAATATAGAAATTCGTTTTGTTGCCAGAAGTCTAGGCATATACCTATCCGAGGTGGCCGCAAATATTCTCAGGTAAAGTGTAATTTTTCAAAATCGGTCTATGACAAAACATGGATGGCTGGTTCACACCTTTCTCTGCTAGAAAATTTCTGTTTTTTGGTGATTTAGCTTCAAATACCGCCTCCAAGGGAGAATTTCATGATCAAAAATGTTATTTGTTGTAAAAAAAAACCTTTGTGGATTGGAGCCAGTTCTACAGAGAGGTTTGTATGTACATGTCATTCAAACTCCGCTCCTTTGGGAGGAGAAGGAGTCATTATTGAGATAGATGAAGCCAAATTTGGGAAGCGTAAATATAATCGTGGTCGGATTGTCGCGGGTGCTTGGGTATTTGGTGGAATAGAGCGAGGAACTGGTAATTCATTCATGGTTTCTGTGCCGGATAAAAGTAGTGCCACGTTGTTGGGAATTATCCAAAACCGAATCCTGCCAGGGACAACAATTATCAGTGACTGTTGGAGGGCCTACGATTGCCTGGCTAGCCAGGGCTATTAGCATTTACATGTCAATCACAGCATACATTTTGTTGATCCTGCAACAGGTACTCACACACAAAACATCGAAAGACACTGGCTTGAAGTTCGAGAAAATATACCCAAATATGGCAGAAGAGAAGAACATATGGAAGGATATCTAGCAGAGCACTATTCCAAAAAAAAAAATTCAATCTCCTCAAAAATACACCATTTCATGAAACATATATCGTAGCTTTATAACCCCAACTAATTTGTTTTTTATGGGTATCATTTACTAATTAATTTTAAAAACTTTGCAACAGAAAATATGGCACTTAATAATATCTAACCAAAGTTGTTCTTAAAGCAATTCAAATGTTTTTTTCCGAATATTTTAGTGTATCAATCTTCATTATTGAAGCTACGAGACTTTATTGAAGTGTAAATAGGGAGGGGGAGAGAGGGGGCGGAAGTAAATATTTAACTATAGAATAATCGGTACTTGTGCATTATAAATAACCCACCACCATACACGAAAGAAATTAAGTTTGGTTACTGCTAATGAAATAAAATAAAATAGGTTGAATATAATAGTTTAGAAACAAATTTGGACTACATATTTGCACATTAGGGGGTGGGGGTAAATTATAGCATATATTAAATACGTAACCTAACCTAGGTACCTTTTTCCCACCCTAAGCCCAAAAAAACAACAGTTTAAATATTGTAAACCCAATAAGAAATCACGCTTTTTGATCCATTTGTCTAACAAATACCCGTTTGTCTGGTTTCCATGTACAGTCTATAGTGGTGGGTTATTTATAATGCACAAGTACCAAATAATCTATATGTGTTTTGATTATTTTTTTTGGAAACCCCTGAATATTTTGAGTTGGGTAACCACATAAAACATGTTCAAATAGCTTAATTCAATAATGTTTAAAAATTTTGCTCTTCTTTTTTACATCTGTGATTAATAATATGCAGAAAATGCTATAACTTATATAAAAAATTTATTTCGAGGGTTTAAAGGTTAGATGCAAGGGTTTTTTTACGCAGGAGAAGGGGGAGGGCGGGGACTAAATAGGTTGAGTCAGAAGTTTGAACCTTCAGACAAACAGGGGTTATGAGGCACTGTTGGGGGGCTGCCGCCCCCCAAACTCCCGCTTTTGCAGCCTTTAAAAAAAAAAAAGTTTTTTAAACTGAAAGTAAGGAGCGACATTAATACTTAAAACAAAAAGAAATTATTCCATATATGAAAGGGTCTTTCCCCTCCTCAACGCCTCGCTCTTTACGCTAACGTTTAACTTTCTCACAACTCTATTTTTGTTAAAAAATAAAAAAATTTAGCGTAAATAGCGAGGCGTTGAAGAGGGGACAGCCCCGTTCATATACGGAATAATTTCTGTTCGGTTTAAGTTTTAATGTCGCTCCTTACTTTCAGTTTAAAAAAGTTTTTTTTTTTTATCTAACGGCTGCAAAAGCGGGTGTTTGGGGGGCGGCAGCCCCCCAACTGTACCTCCTAAACCCTGTCCGTTTTATGGTTCGAACTTGTGACTCAGACTGTTAAACTCTTTAAAAACGTAGTTTTTTTTCAAATAATTTCTGCACGTTTTGTGTCTTAGCGCTTTATAAATATTTAAAAAAGCTTCTAAAGTAGAATTTTGGAAAATTTTGAGTTTGGGGGAAGGAGGATTTCAAAAACATCTTCCCATAACATAATTTGTCCTCTGAAGTCAATTCCGATATTTGTAGCGCTCTATCTATTAGTGCTTTGGAAACATTTTAAAAACTTCTAAAGTAGAATTTTAGAAATTTTTGAGTTTGGGGGGAAGGGGGATTTTCCAAACATCTTGCTATAATACACATTGTCCTCTTAAGTTAATTCTGATGTTTTTAACACTATATCGATGAGTTCTTTAGAAATATTTTAAAAGCTTCTAAAGTAGAATTTTGGAAAATTTTGAGTTTAGGGGGAAGGGGGATTTCAAAAACCTCTTCCCATAATATAAATTGTCCTCTAAAGTTGATTCTGATGTTTGTAGCGCTCTATGTCTTATCGATTTAGAAATATTTAAAAAAGCTTATAAAGTATAATTTTTGAAAATTTTTAGTTTGGGGGGAAGGGGGATTTTAAAAACCTCTTCCCGTGATATAACGTGTCCTCTGAAGTCGATTATGATGTTTTTAGCGGTCTATTTCTTAGTGCTTTAGAAATATTTAAAAAGCTACTATAGTAGAATTATAGAAAATTTTGAGTTTTGGGGGAAGTGGGATTCCAAAAACATCTTCCCGTAAAATAAATTTTCCTCTGAAGTCGATTCAGATGTTTTTAGCACTCTATCTATTAGTGATTTAGAAATAATTTAAAAGCTTCTAAAGTAGAATTTTTGACAATTTTGAGGTTGGGGGGAAGGGGGATTTTAAAAACCTCTTCCCGTGATATAATGTGTCCTCTAAAGTTGATTCTGATGTTTTTAGCACTCTATGTTTTAGCGCTTTAGAAATATTTAAAAAGCTCCTAAAGTAGAATTTTAGAAAATTTTGAGTTTGGGGGGAAGGGGGATTTTAAATAAAGAGGTTAGGTTAGGAAAATGAACTTTCAGGGATGGGTCTATAGGCTAAAGCATGTCCCAGGAATGTATTTTGAAGTACCTATCTCCACTTCTTCTCCCCTTTGAGGGTCCTGAAATTTGCCTACATAACAGGTGAGACGAAGGCTAGGCCTATTGAAATTCTGACAACAACATTTTACCTTAGTTTTCAGTTGTCAGTTTCTTTTTCTCTGGCTTTAGTTCTGAAAATGCATTTCATGTCATTTGAGTAGAATCTTAAGCCATGTGACTTTGAATTGAATTTATCAAGTATTTTGGGCAATAGGTTGCATCAAGACTGGGCTGGCAATGCGTGTCGAACAGGGAATTTTCAGATATATCTTCAAAAAAGTAGTGAGAACTTCTCCAATGCGTGTCGAACAGGGAATTTTCAGACATATCTTCAAATGTTTTTTTTTCAAAATTTAGGAAATGTATTTGCATATCTTTAAAACCTTATAAATTGGGATTGAGCAAAGTTGTGAACCTGAAAATTTTTTTTCCATACTTCATTTAAGCAGAAGATCTATTTTTCAAGGTTTCAATTTTATAACACACATATTATTAAAGGTCATCAAAGGTCAGGACCCTCTAGAGGGAGAAGGAGTAGAGGTAGGTGCTTCAAAATATCTTCAGAGGATGGTATAAATTTAGAATTTGTAGTGTTGACTAGGAGACATGTTAAGAAAACAATTCTTACTTTAAAATATGTATAATGATCCTAGTTAACATATTATCCAAGGGGAGAACCTTTATCATCAAGTCTTTCCTCTAAAAATCCTTCTTTTTCCAACTTAAAGAAAAGTTTACAATAAACCCCATGCTAAAATGCAATGCATAAATCTTTTGAAATTTCCGCTATAAATTGCCAAATAAGTTGTTTTATAGATAGTGCTATCCCAGCCATTGTTAATTGCGTTTTTTTTTTTAAATGAGCAGTGGCAAAAATACAAAATATTAATACAACCTAACCTAGGTTAGGTTGAATTAATATTTTGTATTTTTTCCACTGCTCATTAAAAAAAACACAATTAACAATGGCTGGAATGAATGCTATCTGTAAAAACAATTTATTATTGCAGCAATTTCAAGTTTCATTTTAGCATGGGGTCTATTGTAAACTTTTTCTTTTAAGTTGGAAAAAGAAGGATTTTTAGAGAAAAGACTTGATGATAAAGGTTCTCCTTGGATAATATGTTAACTAGGATCATTATACACATTTTAAAGTAAGAATTGTTTTCTTAACATGTCTCCTTGTCAACAGTACCAACTCTAAATTTATACCCAGAGGACATACCTTAGCCTGTAGATTCACCCCTGAAAGTTTTATCTTCCTAACCCAACCCCTTTCTAAGATACCTAAAAGTAGCTAAAGTAGACTTTTACCCTCAATAATAATGTACTCAATGCCTTTTTTAGGGTTTTTCAAAATAGCCTAGGCTAATTATAATTGTTTCACCTGCAAATGTACCCCCTCTCCCTCCTTCCCCCTGATGATCATATATAGGGTAAAGGTTTAGAATTAAGCCTCTTCAGAAGGAGACCTGCTACAACCAAAAGAGACACATTCTTAGATTGCTAATTTTATGCTTATTTCTATGTTTTGGTTTGTGGGTAAATATGGAAGAGTTTAAATTACTGACCTATAAATAAGTTGAACAAATCAATCAATACCTTTTTTTATTTTCTTTCCAAATATAACAGTCATTTTACTTGGAAATTCAATTTTAAGCCCTTAATGGACCCTCAAAAATAGTACCTTTTTCTCTTATTTTTGGCCATATAAAAAAGTTAAAAACGATAATTCTCACTTCATTATATGCAGAATATTTGTAGTTAACACATTTCAGTAAATTTGTAGTTGATTATGTAATTTAGCTAGGATGAAAGTAGAAATGTTATTTGATCCCTTTTTTTATGTTCTTTCATGATTCATTAATTGCTTCTGGGGCTAATTGCATCTTGAGCCCTTTAAGGGGCCCTGAAGGCATTTTATATGAATCATGAAAGAGCATAAAAAAAGCATCAAATATTGTTTTCACTTTCATCCTAGCAAAATTATATGACCCACTGCAGATTTACCATGAACTTTACCCCCACCCCCCTAATTTGCAAATATATACCATGAATTGTCAAAAGCAAAGTTTTGAATTGCAAAATTCAGCACTATTTTGTTGATGGCATCTGAAAAACACACAGTTAAATTGAAACAATAAGAAAACAGTTTAAATTTGATTTGCTAATAAATGAGGTTTGAGTTGTTATAAATAAGTATTTTTGGAATACTTATTCCAACAAGTTATTTATAAACTAGTAATATGTCTTTAACCAATTTCCAATACATTTACAAAAATGAAATACCTCTGGGGTCCTTTTAATTGTGCAAGATACCATTAGCCCCAGAAGCAATTACTGAATTATGAAAGAGCATAAAAAAGGCATCAAATGACATTTTCACTTTCATCCTAGCTGAATTATATAGCCAACTAAAAATTTACCCATGTTTCATTGGCAGCTTCACTATACTTTACCCCCTCATGTTCAAATATATAGCCTACACTATATAGTCTATTTCCCATGTGTTTACAGGTTCTCAACTTCATCACAGTCAATTCAATTTACAGGTAAGCTGGGTTAAACAAGAGTAATGCTAACAGCTTAAAGTAAACAAAGCAATTCTTTAAAGATTTATTAATTGTTTATTCAATTGGATCATGAATCAGGGCCTGTGGGTTATATCATTTTAGGAAAATGGAATTATAATCAAATAGTGTTATGTTTTTAACCATTATGTTAATCCTTTTCTATAACAAACTTAAGAAAATAAGTTATTGTCTTCAAGGGACCATAAAGTGATTAAAATTGAATTTTCAAGTAAAATGATTGTTATACTTTGGAAAAAGCATAAAAAAGGCATCAAGTAGTATTTTCACTTTATTTGTAGGTCAGTAATTTAAATTCCTCCATATGTACCAGTTTTTTTTTTTTTGAAGATTCATCCCCAGCCCCCCTCTAATGGTCTCGTATAGCATTAGGCTACTTAGAAAAAAAGTAACATAATAATTGATAAAAACTGAACTAAATGGTAAAAAACAAGGAGATATGATCCATTGATACTTCCTGTATATTATAAAGCAAGAATTTCATCACTTTCTTGGTTAGTTGCTTTATTTAACATATGGCTTTATAAGACCATTAGAGGGTACCTGAGGATGAATTTTCAAAAATGTGAACCAAAACATAAAAATAAGCTTAAAATTAGCAATTTAAAAATGTGCCTTTTTTCAGTAATATAATCATCTGTATATTTACCCAGATTTTTGACAACTCAAAAGCTCTTGAAATGGGAATAGAACTTTAGGTAGTGGATATACATCCCAACCTAGTTCTGGGCACTGTGTTTTAAGTTGTCATCCAGGTCAATTAATTGTTTTTTATATTACTTGGCTATAGGGGCTGATCTCCAGCATTTTTATTAGGGGGGGGGGCAAGAGGGGGGACATGGGTATATACTAGTTTTTTCTCCACATTATCGGGGGGCAACTGCCCCCCCCCCCCACAAAAAAAAACGCCCCTACTTGGCTAGGTAGAAGTTAAACACATAACTCACTTTAACTTTGTATGCTCTTTCCAAATAAGCTAATTGCTTCATTTCCAAATTCTATTTTGCCCTATTAAAGCTAACATGGTCCTCCTTATTATTTGCCAGAAAAAGATGTTCAGAAAAGAAAGTTTGCCAAAAATTCTGAAAACTACTTAAAAAAAACTGGTAAAGTTTTAATTGAGGGGCTTCATGCTGTTGCAAAAAGTAGCTGACAAAGGTGAATTGAACGTTTGAGGAATGAATCCAGGGCCCAAAATATATCCCAGTAAGGTGTTATCAAGTTACTATTTCTATTCTTTTCTGATTTCTAGGGCTTAGAGAAATGCATATATGACAGATCTAAGCCTATCGACATTTCAACAAGAAATGCTTTACCTTAATTTTGTGTTTTCAATCTCTTAATCATTGGCTCTAGTTTTCAAAAAAGCAATTCATATTATTGTAGTAAGAGTTTTAAGCCATATTGAGGTTCTTTTCCAAAATTTAATAAATAGATTACCAAATCTTTAAAACCTTAGAAATCAGGATTGTGCAAAGGTATAAGAGACAAAATACTTTTCTCATGCCTTATTTGAGTAGTAGATCTATTTCTCAAGGTTTCATTTTATAAGACAAAGATTGCAACTGATCATCAAAGGTCAGTGCCTTTTGGAGGGGGAGGGAGTGTTGATAGTCTAGAATTTCACCAAAAAACTATAAATACTAACTTATCATATTCCTAAAAGTGCATTGTTTCTCTTTATCTTCATTACCTAATTAATCCATCTAATGAAACATCACCAACTTAATGTGTAGGTACAAAGTAATGACCCATACCAGCAGGATTCCATTTACAAGATACTATTTTATCTATGTTCTTCCAATTAAGCTTATTGATATTTAATTAAAACATAAGAAAAATGCCATTAAATTCTCTATCCAAAAATATCCTAAGCCCTTTTTACTACTGTCAAGGGTGTTGCAAAAAGTTGCAAAAAAAGATTCCATTTACAAGATACTATTTTATCTGTGTTCTTCCAATTACGCTTACTGATATTTAATTAAAACATAAAAAAAACGCCATTAAATTCTCTATTCAAAAATCTCCTAAACCCTTTTTACTACTGCATCCTAGCACCCTACCCCCTCTAACCATATGTGCTACCAGGAAACATCCCAGGGAAGTAGAGCAAAGTGCTACTTGAAGCTTTATTTTTTTTTTCACAAAAATTTAAATCAGAATGTTTTCTCATTTTCCTTTTTTAGACATTCTTTAATGTATTATTCTTTCTCCGGGGGAGGGGGGGTGGATGGTGATCTTGTCCAGTGGCAGATCCAGAGGAGGGCGAGGAGGGTGTGCGCCCCCCTAACATAGTCTAAAGTAGTGTAATTTTGCGTTAATTAAACTTGCTCCTAACGCAAGTTTATCAGATCAACCTATTTTGCGCCCCTCCCCTTAAAAGTCCTGGATCCGCCACTGCTCTTGTCACCCCTGCCATTGTCTATGCCCTTAGTGAGACTGGTTTGCTGATTGTGTAGGTTTGCCATTGTTTTTGGGCAAAGTTCCTGTTTTCTTCATGAACTTACCTGCTAAAAGATAAGCATATTAGTCAATTTACCTTCTAATACTGATTCCAAATATATTTATTACTATCCTTGAAGATTTGCCAAGCCTCTACCCTTTTAATGGGGCCAAATATAGCCCTAGGATATATTTATAAAATTTTGCTTATTTTTGCCCTAGGATATCAATGAAATACAGTTGAGTTGAAAATCGACTACTGACTTGCACCTAACTCTGAATTTAGCTATTAGATTATCCATTTTCTTGCAAATTTTGAAGACTCCATAACGTCTTGATATGTATGTGTTACAGGTCAAAATTGGAATACAAAGAAGATATTTACAAAATTTAAAAAATAGCAAACAAATTTTTCTCCATTGAGAAGTGGTTAAAAACTTCCAAATAGGGGCTTAAAAAGAAAACAAGAGGAGTAAAAAACGCACTGTAAAGACACCCTTTCTGGGTGTTTTCTTTTTGAATTGACCCTATACCCTGGAGAGAAGTCCATAGGAATTTCTCTGCTTCTCCTTCAATGCTTTAATATTTAGTGTTCGTGTTGCTTGAATTGCTGTCCCGTATGGAAGCCCAACATATTTAAGAGAAGCAGAAGCAGAAATAGTAGAAGTGCAAGCCTGGTTCTGGGAGTTAGGAGGCTGTCGACTACCAAAAACAAGAAATTTGGCTTTTGGGGAAGCAACTGATAATCCAATATCAAGAAGACCGTCATAAAGGTTATCCACAGCAATCTTTAGCAACTGCACATCTTCTGACAGAAGGATAATATCATCCGTGTATGCAAGATGACTTGCATCAATAGACAGTTCAATGAGAAAAGATGGTATTCTACATGTGGCAGAATGGATAGCATTGTCGAAGATTACAGGACTTAAGACCAAACCCTGTTTAACTCCACGACGTACAGGAATCCAGACACTATAAAGACATTCCCCTCATATGCAAATAGATGCCCTCTGATACCACTGCCATATAGAGGTGCAGATGAATGGATTTGCTCCTGATTTTAGGAGAGCTAATATAGCTTGCAAGCAAAGGACCAAGTCAAAAGCCTTAAATATATCAATTGCACAAACATATAGTTTCTCATGCTTTTTGAGAATAGACACAAAGACAGCATGAGGGTTTCCGATGCCAAGGCCCCCACAAAAACCAAACTGATAATCACCATGATCACACCTATCCAAAATTTTTAGTAGAAGGATCTTTTCAAAGAGTTTTGCGCAAACTAAGCAAACTGTGATCATACAATAAGAATCACAAGACTGAGGATCCTTATTCTTTTTGGGAACGCAAGTCACAATACCTTCACATAAAGCATTGGATATGTATTGCTGTGCAATACAAGCCTGGAAGACAAACGCAATATGTTCAACTAGCTTTTTGGTACCATACATCAGATGTTCAGGTTGAAGCCCATCTGAGCCAGAAGCTTTACCTTTCTTAAGTAGACGAATCTGGGTCAGAACGGACGACGGCGTTATAGGAATGAAATTCCGGCTATGATCTAGTTGAGAAAAACGGAGAACAAGGGTCTGGCGGAATGGTGTATCCAAAGGCGGAGGCCTGTCAGAAAATAAAAAGGAGAAGTGTCTTTACCATGAAGTTATATCTAATGGATTAGAATGCGAAGAAGAAGATGAAGTTAAGTTTGATACTTGATTCCAGAGCTGCTGTGGCTTATTTCTGACATCATGTGACAGGTTAGATACCTGCTGTCTCTTCCAAAAGAGTACTGCTTTCCGGTAATCTCTCTTTGTAGATTTGCCAATTCCAAAAATGAGACCGGATCTTGGATGGCCACAACCAACCCATATCTTCAACCATAGTTTATGATGGTGCTTTGCGAAATTCAGGTCGGGATCATCCTTCCATCCCTTTTTCCGTGTACCAACACGAATATTTTCTGATGGAACTGCTGCTAAGGCGGCAATTTTCAGCAAATGAGTGATTTCGGCAAGATAGCAATCCAGATCGAGGCAATCACCTTTCAGCGTTATAGAGAACAGGTGGAAAGGGATTTTAATCCTGAAAGTATTGATTCCAGTACACTTTGATAAAGTGGCAGGTCAATACTATCCTAAAACACCTTCTAAAACCAATTGGACTTTTTATATATTTGCAGAAGAGACAAATTCAAATGGAACTGCAAATGCATATGGTTGCTGGTGAGCATATCATTGGCTACATCAACCATGGCATTCTGGAGCCCAGGAACATTACAAAGGACAAGATCAGAAGTAGAACCCGAGTGATGCACAAATGAAAACTGCTTAGATTTTGGATGCACAAACAAGATATATTTGTAAAATTTTGCCTTCTTTTAAATTGAGTTTATTTAGCATTATGAATCATCTGTTGATGAGAAATAAGCAAAAAAAAGCAACCTGGTTATATCTTGCCCCTTTAGGAGGGCTGAGGCACAATTGCAAGGATAGCTACTAGTATAAATGAATTGACATTAAAAGGCAGGTTGAGTGGTATGTATCTCTTTTAGTCAACAAATTAATTGAGGAAACCAAAAAAATTACTAATTTCTGTGTTTATTTCTCATTAATAGTTGGTTGGTGATACCAGATAAAGCCAATTTGTAAAAAGAGACAAAATCTGAATTTTTTTATATAGCCTAAGGCTACATCTGATTGTGTTAGGGTAGGGAAATGACAACAGCAGTGATTTTTGCATTAAGAAACAGTCTTGAATGAAGAAAATAAAGGCAAACAAACCCAGGAACAAAACTTTTCATATCTTGTATGGGTTGTAAATACTGGTTGTATTTTTGGTATAGGTTCAGCAACAGACCTTTGCAAACTTTGTCTCAAGGGAAAAATCCTGAGGAAGTATATCACAGAGGTTTTAATTTTTCAAGATACCCTTTCACCACTTGAGACCAAGTTGCTGCGTTCTTTTTTTCAATGATAACAAGTTTAAAATCTTGGAGGAGCAATATATAGGGGACTTTATGAGATTTAGACGCAACAAGCAGGACATGGTACTGAACTTGCTCCAATGTCTCCAACTGGTCATGAGTAAGGGAGAAATGCCATACTTGACAACAATATTCTAAGATAGGTCTAACGAAAGAAAGATAGAACCTCAGAAGATGATCAAAAGGAACATCATAAGGAGATAGCAACTTCAAAGAGAGATACCCATATTTCTACGTTTGAGTCTGCTTCCTACTTCTTTTTCCCACTTCATACCGAATGAAATATGGACTACTAGCAGCTTAATTACGGTCACCATCTGCTGTTGGTGTACTAGAGGATAATAGGCTGGTTTGGTCCTTAAGGAAGAAATTTGAAGTACAACGGAATTGTCCATATTCATCACAATGTCGTTACTGGCAGCCTGGTCCTTAATGTCTTCGATGATACTATACGCGTTGCTTGGGGAGTCCTTGTGGAGATTTCAGTTAATTATAGATCATAGACGTACTTCCAACTTTCTGGATAGGACTCTATCAGCTCGTTAACCATGCCAAGAAACAAAAGACGATCAAGGGTTGTTCCTTGTGGCACTCCACAGTAGATAGTCCATGATTAGTCCAAATTATATCCTTCCAAATGAAGGGAAGTCAGCAAGTGTCTTCACACCCCCCCCCCCCCTCCCCCAATGTGGATCGGAAGGTCCTCGTTAAAAATTAAGAAATATGGGTCATAAATGCACTTTGAGGCTTCGACCCATAAATGCACTTTGAGGCTTCGGAAAAACTTTGTTTTTTAAATTATCCCTGCAAATGAAGGGAAGTCAGGGAGTGTCTCCCCCCCCCATGTTGATTGGAAGGTCCTCGTTACAAATTAAGAAATATGTGGCATAAATGCACTTTGAAGGGAATTAATTCCAAATGAAATATTTAAATTAATTTAAAATTATTTATACTAACTGATTATAAATTTATATTTATAATCAGTTATTAAAAAAATGTTTAATTTTACACTGATGTTTTTAAGAGGATTTTAATTGTATACTGAAAGTTACGGATGTCACAACTGTTGTAAGACTATGGAAAGCTTTACAGATTACTTTATTGTTGTCAGGCTACATACTCAGTTTTGACTCCAAAACCATTATTCCGGTTTCTTATACATGACTTTTGTATTTTCAGTAAAGCGCTAGTTTTTTATGATCCTAGAAACATTGGGAAACATAATTAGTTTGTTTATCTGTATTAGTTTTACTGATATATATTAGGGTTCTAGGCGTTTACCCCCCCCCCCCGGAAATACCCCCCGTGGAAAATACCTTCCCGCGGAAAATACCCCTCCCCCGTGGAAAGTAAGGCGTTCCAAATTTGATAATTGCATTTGACCTTAATTTTTTTTATTTCCGTAGGAGGATGGGCTTTCCGTACTCGTGTATCGTGCAACACTCACTCAAGTTTACACTGTGTAAAACTTCAGAACAAACCGTTTTTCTGTTAGTTTCTTCGTTACTTTAGAAATAAATTTGGGCTATAGATTTGCACATTAGGGGGAGGGGGTAAGCATAGCGGGTCTGTATGCAAATTGTGTTTGTTACAATTGTTCTGCATATTAGATAGATAGACAAATAAGTGTATTTTAAAGCCAAATATACGGCCATGAACGCAGTAAATAACATAAATGAAAGGCATGAATAACATAAACTTTGATCAGCGATCAAACAGTTCCCGGTAACATACTGTAAGTAAGGAGTGACCCGGTTCAATATGTAACCGACATTCTTAAAAATGGAAGTTTGATGTCAGTAAATCCATAACAATAATCTGCTCTTTATGCTACTTTTAGATACATAAGTTTAATTAATTTTAGTTTTAACTATCAAAATTTAAGAGCCTGAAAATAAGTACCTTATTTTTAAAAAAAGGGGGAAATACCCCCTAAAAGTGATAGAATCTTAATGAAAATCAAACCACAAGATTAAGTGCAACAGAAAACCCTACTGTAGATGGAAGTCTTTTCAACACAAATGTATTTGTATTTTGTTTCTAAGTTTTTAAGACATTTCTGGTGTTTAAATTTCTCTTTTTCCCGTTCCTTAGCACTTTTCAGCGAAACTAAAAAAAACTCGAATAAAAGCTTCAAATTTAGAAACCTTATTTTCCACCGAGGGGGAGGGTATTTTCCACGAAGGTATTTTCCAAGGAGGGGGTATTTTCCATTGGGGTTACTTTCCGTGGGGGCATTTTCCAGGGAGTTAAACACCCCCCCCCCCCCCATTCACTATATTCATTTGTGTTATTTTACTATCCTCGTGGCCGTATATTTGGCTCTAAATTAAACATATTTGTCTATCTATTTAATATGCAGAATAATTGTACCAAACACATTTTGCATGCAGACCCGCTATGCTTACCCCCCCCCCCCTAATGTGCAAATATATAGCGCAAATTTATTTCTAAAGTAACGAATAAACTAACAAAAACACCGGTGTTCTTTAATTTTACACAGCATAAACTTGAGTGAGTGGCGTATAATATACAAGTACCAAAATTCCTACCCTCTACGGAAATTAAAAAAATAAAACTCAAATAAAATTCTCAAATTTGGAAAGCCTTATTTTCCACGGGTGGTATTTTCCGCGTGGGGGGGGGGGGGGTATTTTCCGGGGGGGGGGGGTAAACGCCGGCGACCATGTATTAGATAGGCTGGGAAGTAATAATTTTGGTCCGTTTTAAGTTTCAACTTCGCTCTTTACTTCCCTCGGAAAAACTTTGTTTTTTAAATTATCCCTTTAAATGAAGGGAAGTCAGTAAGTGCCCCCCCCCCCAATGTTGATCTGAAGGTTTTCGTGAAAAATTAAGAAATAAGGGCCATAAATGCACTTTGAGGCTTCTGCCCTCCTAAAAAATAACACTCCACCAAATCCCCCTCTAATATTTGATGTACCAAAATGCAATGCTGTATAACCATTAATATTGCTGAATAGTAACCAGAATTTTGTGTGGACAACTATACCGCTGCAATATGAAATGGGGAGCTCTGCAAATAGTTTGATAATTCTAAATCAATTGGTCGTCTCGAATTTTTTTTGCTCAATATCAGGTATCAAGTGTTAGTATCAGTATCAATATCAGTTTGGCACTAGGCCAAAATTATTGTCATGCACCACGAATTGACAGAAGTAAACATTTTGTTTTGGGGTGATAACTTTTGTTACTTTAAAAGGGCTCTAAATTTCCATTCAAATACTCATTCTCCTGATGGTTTGCAAAAGTTGATTTGATGCAACAACCCGTGGTGACAAAACAGCAAATAGACTTGCTCACGTGACCATCTTTCTTGGGGAAAACACAATCTTTCGTATTTTGAGATTTAGGGCTAAAACCCCGATATAGAGACTTCTGAGACATGTTGAATTTGATGGAGTAATTCCTAATCGCTTTCAATTTGGGGCTTTTCCACTTTTTCTAGATTTATACAAAGTTTCATATTTATAAATTATGAAGGATAAACGTAAAGCTTAATTTATTTTATATGTTCGGAATCACCAACAAAATTAGGTCCTTTTGATGAATTTTACTGATGTGAAGCATCCTTGTTTTTAAGAATTTTCGTTTCCATAGACAAATGTTGCTCCTTCAGTTCTTCTCATCATGTACTTTGTAGCGGTTAATTATAAGTTTAAAAATATAAACTTAACTCAAAATGGAATTGTTTCTGCAATATGCATTTGTCGTGCAACAATAAAATCGTTTAATATGAGTTCTCGGCTTCATTGACATATAACTTGTCAGTTTCGTTGTTTTTGCTTCAATAGTGACAGAAAATTAAATATTGATTTATTTTGAACCTACATTATTGAACTTCCTAATATGGTTCCCTAAAATGACATTCTTACCTCCTTCCTTTATTTATGCGGAAATAACAAATTTTTTCTAATGATCCCTTTGTAGGTTTACTTCGGATCTATACTCCCTCCCAAATTTCGCGGTTAAGGTCCTAATTTATTTGGACCCAACCCAAAAAGTTTGGAATATGAGCAAATTCTTTTCTTTTGAACTGTTTTTATTGGTAAAAATAGTTCAAAGGTAAGTTAGTATGGAGAACATTGGCCTGTAAAAACAAAATATACACAGTATGCCTGTTGCGCCCTTTTGTCATAACTGGTTCTCTTATCTGTAGCAGAATATAAAGACATGGAAAGTGAAACACACAGCGCAATCTTTAAATTATGTCTTATCTCTCTCTTTCTCTCTTTTCTCTCTCTCCCTCTTTCTCCCCCCCTCTCTCTTTCTGTATTATGTGTGTGTCTTTGTGAAAACTCAAAAATAAGCTAAACTAATCAAGCTTGAATCATGGAAATTAAGGCAAAATAATTCTGGAACTGTGAAAATTTGCATAGGCTATTAAATGCGATAAAAACACTAACAAAGAGGAAATGTGAAGTCATGATCTCTACCAAGCGAGGGCCGAAGCCCCAGCCGAGCAAAGGGAGGCAACAAACAACCAGCACAGCGCCTTCCCCCCCCCCCCCCCCCTGTAGCCTATTATTTTGATTTCCTCGTCGGGAGTATTATTTGAAATGAACGCAAAATGCATTAAAATCTTGATATTTGAGCCTAAAACACACTTTTGAGGCATCAAAGCACTTTCCTTATTCTAGAAAATTGGTATGGCCACCCAGACGCTTGATTGTTTTGCATCTGTGTGCATTTCACATATTACATCTCCTTTTTCATTTGCAATTTATCCTTGGATGTGTCAGAATAAATAAGAAAGATCTCAGAGGATTTTGTGCGTTCTCTCTTTTGATATCCTACCGGTCTGGAGGCAACTTTCTCGTCCGTACTCTGGCAAAGGACCAATCATACGGTTCGAATTACTTCCCAAACCAAACAAGGCGCCAAGGTCCGTTTTTAAACGGCTTCCGGGATATTTTGATTTTCGGATCACTTTGGAGGATTGAGACATTTTTTGAAATTTATTTTAGCTGGTATATCGTTTAAATTTTATTATTGAGGAATAATATAATAAAATTGTAATATTTTGCAGGATATTTTTTGAGAATATATATAAAAAAAAATATTACAAGTGCAATGCATTTCTCCCCTATTTTGGATATAATAAACGGTACTAAAAAAGAAGATTTTGATAATTGATAACCGACCTTTTTTCGAACGGTCTAAATTTTCTCTCTGGGGTCTAATTATGATGACTTCGTTTTTAGGAAGGGTTTTGTTCCCTCTGTCCCCTACCTAGTTTTGTAAATGGTTTCTATTTATTCTCTTAATATTCAAGTTATTCTAGTTATTGTTATGGCCTATACCTGTATATGTTGCATTATTTACGAGTTCTCACGATAGTTGTCACAGTCGTCACAATTGGAAAATAGGAGTCACACTCCTGCTTTAAGAAAAAATAAAAGGGAATTTTAAAACACATGTGATTTCGAGGAGATTTTTTTTCGTAAATAAGGTTTATCGTTTAAAGAGGCGGTAATCGGGTTTGTAACTCCTCAGGATTTCCCCCGAAATTTTGGGATTTTGTCCATAGCTTGGGATCTTGGAATAAGCATATGTATGTCCAATTAGACTCAAAAAGGGTATTTATTATTATTATAAAATATCAAGGGATTTTTTATCCAACAATATTTTGATCATGAATCTTTCTTATCTTAAAACTGGAACCCTGGCAGTGAATAGGGATCTTTACTTTAGAAAAAAAAAACAAGTGGAAAAGTAAGTGATCTGCATGAAAGTGAAAAACGAGGTTAAAGCTAAAAAAAATATCATACATTATCCTAAATATGAGGGACTACCGTGTGAAAAACGAGGTTAAAGCTAAAAAAAAATGTCGTACATTATCCTAAATATGAGGGACTACCGTCCCTCAACCCCCGCTTTTACACTAAAGTTCAATTTGTACTTTAATGAAACAAAATTAACATTTTAAAGCCTACTCTTTTTCACAAATAATGAATCCTCTCATTCAAGGTGTTTTGTTTTAATATATAACATTTTGAATAAGACTGGAACGGCCAAATTTCCAGTTCAAATATTTTGAAAGGCAACGCTTGCAATTACCAGTCAGGCAAATTAAGAGATTTGATTAGCATAAAGAGTAGGTAATTAGGTGTGTGGCAACATACCTGATTTGTAAGAAAATTTTTGCTCATGTTTAACTTTATTACATAAGGTTACTTATAGGCCTAGGCTATAAAATAATGCGCTCAAGAACAAAAGCCACTACCGTCTGGAAGTGTGTCCAACAAATAATATATACTGATATCTTAATCTAATTGACACAGTTATTTCCAAAATTTTTTTGTACTTGCATTATATACCCCCTGCATCTAACTAAGTGAATGGATTTTAATCCTATTAAATTATTAATAATATTGATAAAAAAAATAAGAATCTGAAAAAAATTCGCGCGATGTTTGGGCTCCGGAGGTGGAGGGCCTTGGGGGCAAAGTACAGCCTGTCTGGATGCAATATGTGTCAGCTACAATTATTCTGATAGCATTAAGTAAAAAGTATTTTTTTACTTCAAACTGTCAAAATACTTTACCCCCACCTTCCTAATGAGCACTTATATTAGCCCAAATTATATATTTCCAATGTAGTATGTCAATTATCTTTTTATATTCTCACGCTGATTTGAAAGAAACTAGTAGAAGAAACTAGTTTAAAGTGAGTCAAAGAATGATCAACTTGAGCTACAGGGGGTATATCATACAAGTACCAATGACTCAAATGTTTTATGAGCATAAAAAAAATTCATCTAATCAAAAAAAAAATTGTCGAAAGGCAGGTTACAATCATGTAAATTTTCTGTTTTTTCAAGTGACGCTATCCCATGAGGACATATAGAACCTGACACCTAATTTTTGGAACTCACTACAAGCAATATGTACTGACCTTCTCCTTAGTCTAATTGTTTCTTTTCAAATAGGACTATTCAAAACAAGAAATTTATCAAATGAGTTTAAAATCAGTCAAATGAAACTTTCAATCATTGTCTCTAATTAAAGTCAATTATGCATGAACTTGTTGCCTACGCTTTAAAGATAGAATGCATCACAGCACGGCATTATATCTATAGAAGCTAGGATGTTTTATACATAGCTTATCTAAAGTTTTAAAACAACTCAATGTCCCATAATTTTCTCAAACTAGTATTTAGGTCTAAAATTTTAATGTTCTGCGCAAAATTGCCAAACACTATTTTTGGCCTTTTCTGTTGTATTATCACCTTTTGTCCTGACCGAGACACCTTTTGTTGCATTATCAATGTAAGCTAACCGTTCTTAATCTTTTCTTCAAGTGTCAATATGGACTCACTACTTAAGTTTAAGAAGGAATTGAGTTTATTGGGATGGAGGAGGAGGAGTGTTGTTGGCCTCAGACGGCTTAATGCTGCAGGGAATTGTTAGTAGTAGTAGTATGGAGTTTATATATTTCTTCGACAACGGACTGCTCAGGGATATGTTTTGTTAACATCTTGATATTATTGTGAACCACTTAATTGTGTAGTCTAAGTAGATGAGTTGTGGGATTTTATCTCAGTGTTATTATAATTGTTGTTTTATTTTTCCTTTACATTTTTTTCACGTTTCAATTTATTCCATTTTGTACAGAGGGTTGAAATAAATTATTATTATTAATGTAACCTATGTTGCCATCGGCTTTGGTATTGATTAAATGAAAAAAAAAGGTTCAGGAGGGGGCAGCCACTAAACCACGAAAAATTTTATAATGGTTTAAAAAAAACTTTTTATTCAAATTAAGCGGCCATTGTGTTTGGGCAGTACTCCCCAAAGAACTGAGACAAAAAGTTCGACTTCAGCGTATTGAATGGGTTTCAAAAGAGAGCAGCCCCTCTCAGTTAGCCTACGTTAATTATTTATGTTCATTTGGGTTTCAAAGCTGCTTCTTATTTTCAGTTGAAAAAAAACTCGTGTTGCCCAGTTTCAAATCTTGCCCAGGCCCAACCAAGATATAATGTGGACGACCGGTCCAATAAACCCCAACCTTGATTTCTTACTGTTAAATTGTATGTCCACATAATTGTAAATTGATTCATAGCATTCTGCTTTTTGAGTTTTTCTGCTTAAGAATTAAAAGCTGGATTTTAATTTAATGTTTTCACTACAGAATTTCGTGTAGACGGAAAGGGGTATTACTGTTCATATGGATGGAAATCCTGCGTGTCTTTTTATCTCCTTCGCGGCTGAAGCCATCGCGAACTTTGTAATAAGGTTCTCTGATGTTTAAATACATTGTATACACACATTTGAATACATTGTATGTAAATAAGAAAAACAGAAATATTACCACTTCAAATTGCTGAAAACAAAGCTTCTGGTACCACTCGTTCTCCACCCCCATCCCCAAGAAATTCCGTGACGAGGTGCATGATGCCCAGCTCATTATTTCTAACTCTGTGCCGCTAGGTATGTGAATGCTATATTTTAAACTACACAGAAAAAGATTGTCGCAATGGGAGGGGCACTATTACCCCCCCCCCCCCCCTCCCGTTTAGAACCACTAGCGTAAACCTAATTTTTCCGGGGCTCTATGGGGGGCTATATATTAGTTCCAACACCTCCCCTCCATAAAAATTCTATATTTATCTGAAGGCTTAATGAGAATTGGGATATTTGTGCATTAAAGTACATTTCTTGGGGCGTCTGCCCCTCCCCCCTGCCTACAAAATGACCCAACATCCTCCCTTCAAAACAGCTGATACGCATTTACACATTTGGAATCAGTATAATAAACCAATTCTTTTGATGTATTAATTGCTATCTAAATTCCGATTTTTAGAGTCTCGGTTACTATTGCGCCTAGTCGCACTTTACTTACAGTTCGTTACCACGAACTGTTTGATATGATTTGCAGTTATTGATATATCTATCAAATTGTTTTTTTTTCATCCTTACTTTAGGCCAGATTCTTAATTTTAGATTTGATTTGATCACTGATTATAAGCATGGCCATCTGGTCCAAAATTCCGACCGTTAATGCAGTTTCGTCTCCGCTGTTTTCATTGCAAGTTTTCTTGTTGATTTTTTATTTTTTTCTTTAAATACGGAAAGGTAATGCAACTTTCGGCCCTATTTCTACCTCTTCAAAGTAGAGTTAATGCCCCCCACAATTCATGGCTCTTGCCCCCCTTCAAACGACAAACTAGAATGACAACTATCCAATAAAAGACCTGCTGGCTGGCTAAGACAATGCCTTCAAGGATGTTAAATTGAGCAGATGAAGAACAAATTGCCTTTGCTATTTACATGCTCCACTGAGCTGTTCATCTACAAGTCCATCTGGTTCAATTTCGTTAGTGTAAAAGATGTTTTGCGACTCAGATTACCTAGATTTAATAGCATCAAATTGACCGACCGTTATGAGATTGTCTGTTTCCTTTTGATTGATTTCCTTATTTCCTTTTTAATTTTGAACCAGGTGGGCAAATTTTTATATTTTTTTCTTAAAAAAAATCCTATCATTTTGCAGTTTCTACATTTTTAATAATTAGTTTTATCAAAGAACAAAAAAAAACTTGACATAACTGGTCGATTTTCTCAGTTGCGGTAAATGTGTTGAAGTTTAAATATGTTTGCAATTATAATGAACCTTATATGCATAGATGCACAGAGTCAAACTGCCAGGTGCTTTTGTTTAAGGACCTATACTTTATATCTGTTGGCGCCCATAGCTAAAACTGTTGAGTTGGATCAGGTGGGTTTTTGGGGGAACTCGGGCTCGAAAAGGTGTTATGACCTAACATATTCTGATTCCTCAGATTTAAGCCCAAATGATATGTATGATAGTGTGTACATGTCCAAATGGTTTCCAAGTCGGCAACGGGCTATGATGGACGTTTTTTCGAACGATGGAGTGGACTGAAGCATCTTAACCATACTTTTCGTGCCCGTATTCTTTATCTGTCTGGCAGATACTTCAAGTTTCTACACTACCCTTTATTTTGTAGCTAAGTAGTGCAAAAAGTATTGTATGCAAGGGGTTATAACTTAAAATTTATATTAAATGGCATATAGCATCGTCGAAACTGAGTTGCTGAGAATTGTCGTTAAGGAAACAGTCACAATCATTGAAAGCTTCCGCATTTTCGTAATGCTTCTTGGAAAGAAGTACTGACACTGTGATCCAAATGTTAAAATTTAAGATACTCTGGAACAAACCTAAGCTCCTAACAATGTCTTTTATATATTAAGCGCTTAAGCTTATTGTTGTCCAACTAGAGGATATTTATTTACAAGATGATCTCTCGGCATATTGCTGCTTGCTGAGCTGATGGGGCTCAACCTGGTAACAACTTCACTACTTCTACTAACAACTCACTGCAGTGCCGATTCACCTGAGGCCAACATAGTTATGCACGTTCATCCTCCATCCCAACCTATTCAAAGTATCCCTCTTTACACCCTCCCAAGAACTTGCCATTTCTCTTGAATCTTTCCTTGCGACATCCTCCCAGGTTATTCAGGGGCTACCTGATTTTTGTTTGGCCCTAGAAAGCTGCCCAACAAGGATGACCTTGGGAATCTATCATCGTTCATCCCCAGAACATGTCCTAGCCATCTCAACTTTTCTTTCATTAAAGCCAAAGACAGTGGGATTGACCCACATTTTCCGTACAGCTTACTGTTTGAGATACGGTCAGTCAGTAAGGTACCCAAAACAATCTGTAGGCAATTTCGTCGGAAAACTTCTAGCAAACCCTCTTTCAGTTTTTGGAGTGCCCACGCTTCAGAACCACACCTGACCACTATCATAACTGTAGTTTCTTATATTCTAATATTGGTGCGCAGAGTTATGTTTGTATTCTTCCAAACTTTTTTCAACTGTGGAAAAACACCCTGGACCTTGGTTATTCTACTTTTAACATCTTCAACTGCACCCACTGGTTTTACTAATAATACTACCCAGGTAAGTGAAGCTGTCCACTTGATTGATCTTCTTTGTACACTACATCACCTTTTTACCTTCACTTATTCCTAGTCTTAGCGACTTAGTCTTCTTAACGTTAATTTTCAAACCTGTTATTACACCCTGAACTCGCAAAACCTTTAAGGATTCCTTCATTTTGCAAAAATATCATCTAGGATGCTTAAATCATCAGCATAATCTAAGCCTAGGAGAGTTTTACTTCCCCCATTGATTCCGTGTTCCCCCATTTCCTTCGCTGTGCTCCGTAAGACAAAGTCCATCAAAGTGATCCATATAAATAGGGATAAGACCATGAGTAGCAATAGGGCCGTTCTTTTACTCATCTATGTGCTAAGATCTTACATCTTTTGACAAAGAACGCTTAAAAGTAAAATCTTAGCACTTATCATCAAAGTTCTCTCATCATTGTTCTATATGGCACAAAGATGGCGTCTTTCACACTTTTTGCTAATATCAGTGGGCTGTAAGATCCTAGAACAAAGATGAGTTAAAAGAAGGGAAATCTTTGCAGAAAGATGTGATATCTTAGATGTAAGATCTTAGTGCAAAAGAACGGGCCTAATGGCTCTTGTGTCATTCTTAAATAAGCAATCAGTTCAATCAGGCATGCGCTGTATTTTTTTTTTTTTTTTGTGGCCATATGAGAATTGGTGACAAAAAAGCAAAAAAAAAAGAAATAAGTGAAGTAGCGACGAATTTCATCATTATGAAAAATTGTTCCTGTCATAAATTTTTAATTATAGGACTTAGGATGTCCTGCGTGACCATGCTTGACAGAACCAAAAGATTCGTGAAAGCCAATAGAACTGGCAACTGAGAAGAGTATCTATGTGAGTTTGATTTATTCATACATGCTGGAAGAGTTAACGACTTAACATATCGTAACTCTGTTGAAGAAACTGCCACATCCTCGGTGTCTGTTGATTCAAAATCATTACTACCAACTTGGGCTTCTTTTAAGTTTTATTCTATCCGAATTTCCCTAAAAGTTCAGATGAGGAGGAAGCTAGATACTGGAATCAATCCTACTGACACGAGCTACAGAAACTTTGCGAGAAATATTTAAGACAGAAGACAAGTAGCCTACTTTGAATCATCAGTGTGCTGAATGTTTTCTCTTTTTTGGTTTTGCTGGGCTCGTCATCAAAAATGGACCTTGCTTTCAATTCCATTCAAAAGGAAGTACATAGATCTATCAATCGGCTTATATCTACTGAGTAGCATCGGTACTAAGCCAGAGGATATCATCCAAGATGTTCAAAAATTTAAAAGAAAGGGACAAAACTACTCTTGCAAATCTATTTTTTCCCATCCTCCACCTGAAATTTGTTTTCTGAAATAGCTAGTTAAGTTCGGTGCTGTTTTAAACTTCAGAATCATCAGTCTTTTATGACTAGTAAAGGTGAAAGTGGGGGAATTACCCCATCCCAAGATTTTTTTCCCCTTCCCCCTAGGTGTGGAAATTACCTTTGTAGGTATTCTCATTGAAAAAGTTGTAAAAAAAACAAAATACCCCTCTCCCCATGTTTTGAAAAATATTTTTTTGTCCTCCCCTTCTATATTTCCCTGAATTGGTGTTACTACTGACGAGGCTTGCTGCTAGTTGCATTTGAATATTTAACTTTTGCTTAAAGTAAGTCTCAGAATTCTTATATTTATGATATCAAAATTACCTGTTTTTTTTTTTTAGCTTATAAAATAATTTTGAACACAGGCGAATTGCAGAATCTACCCTTATTATACAATTGGGTACTAATTATAATGATACTTATATCTAGTTATAATTAGATAATTACTTGATGCGATGTCAATGATCTAAATTTGTCTATTCCTGCCACACTAGCTAGCCCACCAGACATATGTTAAATAAAACTGATTATTATGCAAGGGGTCAGAGAGTTTGAGTAAACAAGAGTTTGAGTATCGTATCACTGCAGAAGCCTAAAACCTACTGCGTCATTGGCGCTTTACTGAAAACAATTCTCTGAAATATTTTCACTTTTGTAACTTTAAGAAATCAAAAATTAATTAAGATTTTAGGGAATAAATACCAGCATATGTATATTAAATTGACAATGCACATTTTTTTTCAGTAAACTCATTTGAATTTTTTTTCAGTAAAGTACAAATTATATTCTGGCTTTTAGAAAGCATAGGGGTTTTGAACCCTACTCGCATTAATTTATGCTCGTTTTGAATTTGACTCTAATATTTATTTTAATTTTTGTTCTGTTTTGGGTTTCATTTATTTATTGATACTGATTTGGGGTAGTTGTATGCTTCGTAGATTATATGATAGTCCGGACGCCAGGTGTTGAAAATGTGAACCATGCCACAACGGAATGGGGCTGCTACGAGAATTAGTCTACCCTCCACCCCCCCAAATTGACTATGCGGATTCAAAAATACCAATGACACTTGCTTGCGAGTGGTGGAACCCTCCGAAGCTTGACATTTTATTATATTTTGGTGTTTCATGCAAGAAAATGCATGTTCTACAAAGTTTGAGGTGCAGTTTTCCGCTCAAATAGAAATGCTTAGAAGCCATAGAATGTTTTCATAACAAACTAACACGATTAATTACAAAAAATGGCAGAGTTAAAAAAAATGGCAAAACTATATGAGTCTTGAACAGTCTTGGAAAATATAAACAAAATCAAATTGAATATTAGATAAATAATGATATTAATTGTTGAAAGATCCATCAGTTCAAGATTTTTTTTTTACTGTAATTTTTGTTTTCATTTTCAATACTGTAAGAACTGGAAAATAATAAATTTGTAATATACGAGTAATTCGTTTTCAGTGAAGTACCAATGACGCAGAAGGCTTTAGGTTTTTACAGTTAAAGAAGGGGGCAGTATCCAAATTTTGCTTGTAGTGAAACTATATTTGTCTTGACCAATCTTGAAAAGAATTAATAAATTAAACTGAATATATGATGCATAATGATATTAATTGCTAAAAGCTCTCAGTTCAAAATTTTACTGTAATTTTAATATTTACTTTCAATATTAAGTACAAAAGAAAACATTTGTAATATAATTCGTTTTCAGTAAAGCGCCAATGACGCAGTAGGTTTTAGGCTTCTGCAGTGATACGATACCCAAACTCTTGTTTGTAGTTATTTTTATTCGATTCAAACTTGATTTGCATATTCAATTTAAGTTTCACTCGTTTTAAGATTTATTCATTCATTTACCTTAAGTATTTATTACTTCACCTGTTTTGAAGTTTCTACGACAACGCCTTATATTAAAACCTTATATACCCCCAGGATATAGCTTAATACCCTTTCCCCGAGGGTTTTGGGGGAGTTTACTCCACAAAAATATATTTTCTATCTGGAAATCAACTACGCTGAACAAAATGGCTATCTCAAAATTTTGATTGGATGTGTTTGGGGGAATGATGGGCGTAGGGGAGGGGACTAGTTGCCCTCCAATCACTTTCGACTATTAAAAAGGGCACTAACACTTTAATTTTCAATCGACTGAGCCTGTTTTGAAGTTTCTATGACAACGCTTTCTATAAAAACCTTATATGCCCCTAGGGCATACCTTAAAACCCTTGCCCTGAAGGTTCTGGGGGAGTGTCCTCCTCAAAAACATATTTTCTATTTGGAATCCAACTGCGCTGAACAAAATGGCTATCTCAAAATTTTGATTGGATGTGTTTGGGGAAACGATGGGCGTGGCGGGGGGGGGGGGGGGCTAGTTGCACTCCAATCACTTTCGACTATTAAAAGGGCACTAGCCCTTTAATTTTCAATCGAATGAGCCTGTTTTGAAGTTTTTACGACAAAGCCTTCTATAAAAACCATATATGCCCCCAGGGCATAACTTAAAACCCTTGCCCTAGTTGCCCTCCAATCATTTTCGACTATTCAAAAAGGGCACTAGAACTGTCGATTTCCAATCGAATGAGCCCCCTTTGAAGTTTCTACGACGACCCCTTCCATATGAAGTGCCTCTGGGAAAAAAAAAATTATAATAAAACATTGGAGCCTTATGGCCTTCATTATAGGCAATGCTATGGTGTTGCCTCTGAAATTGTACCACAAAAGATTAATATTTATCATCTTAAGAGTAGGTTAAACTTTAGCCGCAACAAGAAGAAAATTGTCGACTAACTAAAACTTGAATACATATCCGAATCGTAAAGGAGCTAGTAAATCCGAAATGTACTAGAAAATTTGATTGTGGAAATCAACTACGCTGAATAAAATGGCTATCTCAAAATTTTGAGTGGATGTGTTTGGGGGAATCATGGGCGTGGGGGGGGCTATTTGCCCTTAAAGCACTTTCGACTATTAAAAAGGGCACATAGCCCTTTGAATTTCCATTCAAAGGAGCACTTCATGAAGTCTCCACGAAAATACTTTCTATAAGAACCTTATATGCCCCGAGGGCATAACTTTTAACTCTTGCTCTGTTAGCTGTGGGGGAGTTTCCTTTTCAATAAGGTAATTTCCATCTAGAAATCAACTACGCTGAACAAAATAGTTATCTCAAAATTTTGATTGGATGTGTTGGGAGTAATGATGGGCGTGGGGGGCCTAGTTGCCCTCCAATTACTTTCGACTATTAAAAAGGGCACTAGCCACTCCGATTTGCAATCGAGTTACCTCTTTTCGAAGTTTCTACGATTACTCCTTCGATACGAAGTGCCTAGGTATGGAGGAAAAAAAACCATTGTGTCTACAATGGGGTTGTCCCATTCCTACGCGAATTCCTACGCGCCAGTGGGGTTGTCCCTGGTTAAACCTAAGTTAACTTAAATTTAAGTTAGGGAGTCATGTCGTTTCAAGTCCAAGGGTACCGGCAGAAAATTTTCCAGGGGAGGGAACAGACGCCAAAATAGCAGTGGTAATTGGATGACAGGAAATATATTTTAGGATATTTTTTTCGTAGGAATAAGTCTATTTTAAATACTTTTAGGAACAAATTTCAAATAAAAAGAGCAATTAAATTGCATGCAGAATGAAACAAAATTCAGGAAAGTTTAAATGACAGATTCCTTCAGTGTCTTTGGAGATACAATGACCCCCCTAAAGTCCCTGGGGAAAGGTTTTAAGTTATAAAATTTGCCCTTTTTTTATTTTTATTAGGAAGTATGCATATATTTTTCGGGTGGGGAGGGGAGGAAGAATTTTCTGCTGGGAGGATTTTGAACGGGGAAAATTTTCCATGAAGAAGATAGTTTCCAGGGGAGTGAACTTTTCAGGGGAAATTTTACACTGGGTGAATCGGCCAGAATTCCTATACGAAATTTCTTTATGTCTTGCTTTTTCTTTATCGATCCAATTTTATGCGTGGAGATGTTAAGGGTAATTTTCCGAGGTAAATTTTCATCAGGATTGAATTGTCCAGAAGATATTTCCGTGGGGAGGGGGATTTTTCCGTGGAGGTGCAGCTAGGTTTCCTGGCGCTATTTAAAAAACGATCTGAAATTAAATAGAAAAAACAAGTTTTTTCAACTGAAAGTAAAGAGCAATATTACAACTTAAGACGAACAGAAATTATTACTTATATGAGGGGATTTCCCCCTCCTCAACACCTCGCTCTTTACGCTAAAGTTTAAATTTTGTCCCATTTCTTTAAAAACAGCTGTTGAATCAGAAGGGTCGTTTAATTAGAGCAATAAGTAACTTTTTTTTTAAAGTACCGAAAAACTATAGCGTGAAGATCGAGGTGTTGAGGAGGGGGGTAACACCCTCATATACGTATTAAGTTCTTTTCGCTTCAAGTTTTAATGCTGCTCCTTACTCTCAGTTGAAAAAAACTTGTTTTTTTTTATTTATTTAATGAAGCTTAGAGATAAACATTTTTCCAAAGACGATGGAAAAAGTATGTCAATTAAAGTAAAAGTAAATAAAAATGAAAAAAGTAAATAATTGTAAAAAATACACAAAACAAGAGCCTACTTACAAAAACTAAAATATGAACTCCCAGCATTCAGCTCTGTTGAGCAATGCCGAAGCGTTGGACGGGTATTTTTTAACAGTATCGACAGTTTTGAACTTGATTATCCAACACCAAAATTTTTAATGACTTGATATATTTAATGAAATATTTAAACTGCCCCTAATTAAGATTAAGTAAATAAAAATAAAAATATTTAATTCAATATTTTTAATTTAAATTTGATACCAAAAACCAATATATTTGACACCTTTATACTTCATAACTGTAAAAAATTAAATCTTTTTCAAAGTCACAACTACATAAATACAATCACTCATGAAAAAAAAATAATGATAAAACCCAAAAACGTATCCGTTCGGGGGAAATATAGATATTCCCAGCATTCCGTTCATGGGAAACATTTCTGATTATAGTGGCTTCGTGTATCAGCTCATGGGTATTCTTGCAATGCAAGCTCAAGTTGACGGTATATTTCTACTGAAATTGCCCCTTATTAAGTTTTTTTCCTTGTGTTTTCTATAATTATACGAACTTTCTTGTGTACGAACTTTCTTAGATCAGTGTAAAAAGCTGGTTCTTTTATTGAATTCATTAATAGTTAGGCTTGTATACTTTCGTTATTGACAAGGATTGTTATTTACTTACCATTCACTACTATGAAAAATTTGGTTGTTTTTTGTTGCTCCAACCAAATCATATAGAAAAAATGTTGGTGGAAAACGTGAAAGGGGTCACTCAGTTACAGATTGAACTTATATTTTCCTTGTTAAGGGTCAAAATCTATTGGCAGGCAGCCAACAATGGAGCAACACATTTTTTCCATGGTTTTCCCCCTATTCTGGTCTCTTTCCTTTGGTTTCTTTATAATTAGCCTACTTTATAGTCCCGAATTTCCAGGGGGAGCATGGCCCCCCTTCCGGCGCCCGTGTTCAGGTCTGTATCCCAGGTGGACTGGGGAAATCCCTCACAGAATATATGTATTGACCAATTGAGGACAATGCTGATTAAAATAAACTCTAAATTATTTGACAATCTAGATCATCTCTCCGCTTATATTAACTGTTGGTCATGTTTTCTTGACTAACCAAATAATAAAACGGTTTGAGATTTGCGGTCGACTTTCACTGTAACACTTCTTAATTTTTTGAAAAAAAAAGGTTGAGAAAGATTTTAGTTGCTTAAGATTTCTTTCGTTCTTAAGAGTAGACGTTCATTGCTGCGGTTTGTCATTGACGCTTGATTGCTGCAAAAGATGATAGGAAATGATAGAACATTAGTCATTCCTGGGTGTCTTTCATCTGACGTTTCTCGTATGAAAGAATGCCATTTATGTAAATTAAAATAAAACGAAAGTATCATTTTGCGTATTTGGATTCAATTGCGTTTTTCTTGGAAGAGGCAAGGGAAGAACCACTTTAGCTATGGGTCGTATCGGATTTATCCTGAAATTCTCTCATGTGGAGTAACTGCTATAATAGCAAAATTCTTGCTTCATTATTTAGAAAAGTTAAAAACACCCACACAAAAACAAATTCAGTGTAAAATTCCCCGAGAAAGTGATGACCTAGAATGGTACCTCAGAAACATGAAATGATACAGTTTAAAGATCAACAAACTATACATTTGAATCTTGTGGTCAGAGTAGCGTTGAACATTGGGAAATTTTCAAAATTGCTTTTTAGTAGTTTTTTTTTTTAATAATATTTAAACCTAGCTGAGAAATTGTTGACATTACATATTTTTATTCATATAGTCTAGGCATTGACGGATAGAGGAAGGGCCTTAGAAACTGTTACTGTACTTGTCGGTTATTGGAAACACATTCAAGAATTATGCTTAGATTACATCTCAGAAAACCGGTTTCATAGCTACAAAAACAAGTGATGGATGATACAATGCACTGGACTTAGACATAATGAATTGGACTTGTATAATTTGGGCTATTTATTTACACATTAGAAGCGGGGATTAGGTTAGGCTGTGTCAGGTTTGGTTAGGTTATGTTTACGTAATGTTGTTTCTAAAGTATTATTTTATCATCATGTTTTCTTATTTTTCATTAAAATTAACCTAACTTCACTTTTTGGGTTTGTTTCCAATAACCGACAAGTACTACTACTACTGCTAACAACTCAACTGCGTCAAGTGCGTGCGACCAACATAGCCGCGTACGCTCCTCCATCATCCCAATCTGTTCAAAGGTCCGCTCATTATTTTCTCCTAGAGTTTCAAGTTCTTCCTTATGATCTCTTCCCATTCCATTTGGGAATGACCTGCTTTTCGTTTGGCAGCATATTGACGGCAAAAAAAGAACTATCTTTGGGAACCTGTCACCCTTCAGCCGTGAAGCTATAAGAAAAGTGATGTCCAATCTCGCTTTCTAAGGCTGTACTGAGAGAAAGGTTGTGATGGCTGGGACACGTTCTGTGGATGAAGGATGACAGATTACCGAAGATTGTCCTTGTCGGTGCCCATGGGCGTCCATAAGGGGAGGGAGCAAGGGTGGGAGCACCAGAAACCCTGGCTGAATGACGCTGTCTTATATTTTTATATTTTTGTTTTGAGATTTCTATTATACAGCATTGAAAGTGCTGATTAGACTAGGTAAGGCCCCTTCCCTAAAATTCAGCTTATGGGTGCCCATGCTTGTGCCCCCTCGTGATATTCAAATTTTTTATTCAAAATTTCATGTGTATTCACACGAAGGAAGCTTAAAAGCCATTAACTTGGTAATTTTTTTCGGGTCATTTTTTCGGCTTTTTTTTTATTAATGAAAAATATTATCTCAAGGCAACAATTTTTACATAATGTATAACTTATTACAATACTAGCATGTATTTTTTTTTTTTTTTTTGCTCTTTAAGAGCGTAATGATGTTTTGACATCATTCACATGATTTTTTTTTTATGAATTAAGACTTTAAAGTATAGTCAGCCGAAGGGCGCGCTTCATACCTCTGACCCCCCCCCCCCCTACATATTTTCATGCCCCACTTGGGGCCTGCGCTCCACGTTGGGAATCACGGGGCTAGAGCCAAACGAAAAGCAGGACGTCCCCGAATTGGGTGGGAGGATTTCGTGAGAAGGGACTAAGGGAAATAGGAACTTCTTGGGAGGGTGTAAAGAGAGAGGCTTCGAATAGGTTGGAACGAAGAGGAGCTTGCGTAGATTTGTTGGTCTCATACGGCTTGGTACTATGGTGAGTTGTTAGTAGTAGTAGTTGCAATGAGCTGATTAAAGCTTTCGATCTTTCCCCTCTTTGTCTCTCCGTGACGAATTCTTACAGGATTTTGTTTTACTCTTTTTTTTTCTATTCAGTGCAGGCTACATAGAAAATTGCAAAATCATCTTGCTACCTTGCAGAACTCATATTTTCAAACACAAATCTTCGGTTTGAACTCCGCAAAGTTCCAAGGACAGTGAAAATGAAATATGATTGTTTTGATTGGTTACGTGGAAACTTAGACAACCATTTGTGACTTAAAAATTAAGAAAAAATCAAGTTTGAATGAAAGACCTCCATATTAATTCAAGTTAATTTATAAATTCAAGTTATGCAGTTTTTTTATAGTAGGGATCGTCAAAAAAAAAAATGTGGCTGAAAAGTCAGCAAAAATAAGGTAAAAACATATAGCACCAAACAGATTAAGAAGGTATAACTTTTTTTGAAGGTGTTTTTTTTTACTTTTTTTTAACTAATTACTTTTACGATTTAACGTGGCAACTTTTGCATAAGTGTGATATTGTTATAAAAACTTCATAATTTTGAAACAACTGAAAGAACAAAGCTAAGGTTTTCAGATATGAATAGACCTAAGATGAGTGCAGGGAAGGGAAATGTTCTAAAATGAGGTCTTTGATGCTTCAAAACGTGTAAAAACAAGCGTGTTTTACATGTTTATTATGTTTAATATGTTTACATGTTTTTAACATGCTGCTCTTTGTTTTAAATCTGATTTTGGCTTGATTTTTTGGGGTCCGGTTTACTCCCCACGGAAAATTCCCTCTGTGTAAAATTTATCCCTGGAAATGCCCGCCCCCTGGAAATTTTCCCTGGAATTCCACCCCCCTCTGAAAATTTTTTCCGGCAATTTTCCTGTGGAAAAATATCTCCAAATGTAAATTTAAGTAGTAAAAGGGAAATTAAGACAAATAAAAAGAATTAAGAAAAGATTACAATCACCTATTATAAAGGATGGTGTTGGGTTTTAGGCCTAAAAGAGTGCATTTCAATGCCCAGATTGTCTAAATTTCCATGAGCCTTTAGATAAATATAGAAACTGTTATGAGGGGGGGGGGTAGGAATTAATCTGTCACCTCCCTTAATTTAGAACAAGCCTGAACAAGGGTGCTGCAAGGTGATACCTCCCTTCTTATTGAAGAATGTTTCTGACAATTATTTTTTGAAGCATAATTTAACTAAACTAATTTGTTTTATATTGCATAGAATTAAATACTTTCCCCACCCACTTTGTAACGATTCAAATTATTTATATCAGTGTGTGCTCAAATGGCGCTGAAAGGAAGTGGTTTGGTTAGAAAGACAATTAAAGATGAGATACAAAAATTATGCAAGTCACATACAGACACGCGGGAACTAGGAAAATTTTTATCTTATTTCCTTATTGATCTGTAAACTTAGATTCTTGTTATGCAAGGACATAGAAATGTTGTGATGTGTAGAAACAGTATGCCTCTACACATTCACCAAAGATATAATATCTGCTAAATTAGTCAGTTTGGGTGAAAGTTTAGTTTCGGTTTCATGACTTAAAGTCGTCAAGTCTTTTTCTTGATTTGCCAAGTAACTATAGGGCTTACAGTAGCTTTGCATACATCAACTAGTAGCGAGAAAAATCAACTTTCATAGTTATATCAGTACATAGCTTTATCAGCTACAGGGCCGTATCCAGGATTTTTCTTCGCGGGGAGGGGCTTACAAAAAAAGATTAGTCGTATCTAGGGTGGGGGTTAAAAGGTTTGAACCCCCCTCCCCCCCCGAAGTTTTTGTCTGACTTGTAAAGACGTAACAAAAATGTATATAAACAAATTCTTGATGAGTTAATTTTTTTTTACCCCCACCCCACCCGAAAAAATACTCCCCCCAAAAATTATCCACCCCCACCCCCCTGAACAAAAGTCGGCCCTTGTTTGTGATTATCAAGGTTTCTGTGTGCAAAAATTTATTTGTGCTACTTTTCTACGAGCTGGACATTTTTTTTTTGGGGGGGGGGGGATTCAAACCGGGTAACTCCGCCCCCTGGATGTGGCCATGATCAGCTATTAACTATATCATTAACTAAATCAGTACATAGTCAAGATCTACTTCGTCGTTTTAAAGGTTTGTCAGCAAAACTGGAGTTACACTCGGCAGAAGGATTCTTTTTCATATTCATAACAAATATTAGAGCTTTGCTTTGTACTGCTATAGTAAATGAAAGCTTTTACTTTATCTCGATTTTTTTGATGCTCGTACGCTTACGGAAAGTTCTATAGCTACTTGGGATATATTTTATCGTCTTTATTGATCTATAAAATTAAATTCTTGATTTAAAGATATATAAACGTTACTTTCTGGAGAAAACAGCATGCTTTTAAACATTATTTAAAATAAGTCAGGTTTGAGTTAAAGTTTGGCATGGATTTGTAACTTGCACTCGCTGCACAAGTTTTTTTTTGGTTTGCCAAGTAAATTGTCCAATACTTGGGCGAGTTTACAAGCTAACCAGCTGTCGATTCCAAGTACACTTTGTCAATAGTCAACTTAGCTGACGTGTGGGAACCACGTGTTAACTTCTTCAAGATCCTTCAAGGCCAGTGCTAATCGCAGCTTGCACACAAGCTAATGTGAGTGTATGTGGCCAGTTTACCAGCTAACAAGTCGGCTTCTAAAGATATGACGGTTACGTTAGTTGTCAATTAAACGCAAAATGTCCCACTTACGCGTGGAAACCACGAATTGTCGTCTTCAAGACTCTTCAAGGGCAGTGCTACTAGCAACTTGCGCTCAATCTAACGTGAGTGTATGTGACTAGTTTATAAGCTAGCTCAGTCAGCTCACTCCGCAGCTCAATAATTTCTTGAGCATTTATAGAAGCAGATGACGGAGCGAGTGCATCGAGTACATGGGACTAGTTAACGAGCTGCTTGTGAGAAAGCCGCTTGTAGCTTGCAAACTCCCATCATGGACTACTGCCTTAACTGAGTAGCTTTCAGTGACTGTCCATACCTCAGTAAATGGAAACAAAAATTAGCTTTCATTGACTACATCAATGAATAGCCAAGCTCTTCTAATCGTTCTTAATGTTTGTTAGAAAAACAAGACCTCCGCACAGCGGAATGATTTTTTTTTTCGCATTTTTAGCACAAGTTAAACTACCGTGAACAGTGAAAAGTGCACTTGCACTTTACTGAAAAAAAATATAAAAGTTTTTACTTTTATAACTTTTATAAATCAAATAATATTAACATTTTGATTAACAAATATCAGTATATGTATATTAAACTGACAATGCACATTCCATTTGTATTTTTTCAGTAAAATGCAAATTATGTTCTGGCCTTGGGAAGGTATAGGGGTTTTGACCCTACAGATATTAATTTCTGCTCGTTTTGAGTTTGACTCGGTTATTTATTGTAACTTCTGTTCGTTTTGGGTTTCATTTATATATCGATGCTGATTTGTGGTAGTTTCACGCTTGGTAGATTATTTGATTTTATTTTTGCTCCTTTTTGGTTTGGTGGAGTTCTTTACTTTTCTTTGAAAAACTTATTTTGTGGAAAAGGTTTTTTTAGTTAATTGCCAAAAACTGCAAAACTGTATGCAGAGCTATTTTTTTCAGATTTTCAAGGGCATATATGATTGTGTAAGGTTTCAATCAGCCAATTTAAATGGTTAGATTCACTTTTCACTGTTTGAAAATTAAAAATTTTCAGCAATTTTTAACAACATGAACCCTTTTAAAAATCTTGACACAAATAGTAGTGTTTAATTTAGTTCCATACCTCCTCTAGTTGACCTGACATAGTAAACTTGATACCATTCGCAAAAAAATATCCTCACTTTCTTTGATAGCTTTCATACACTTACGCTATTTTGATTTGGTTAAACTTCAAGAGCAGAAGTAGCCCTCAGTCGTTCTTGGGATACTTCTGAGATGCCTTATTGAGAATTAGCATTAACACAGTGCATTTTGATTTAATCTTAACTTACAACCTTTGCTTTGGGGGGTTTGTCATCCTTAAATACATAATTTCCAGAACTTTCAACTACGTTGAACAAAATGGCTATCTCTAAACTTTAGGCCAGTTTTTTAGCACTAAGATCTTACATCTAAGATCTTACATCTTTCTGCAAAGATTATCGTTTTTTAACTCATCTTTGTTCTAAGATCTTACAGCTCACTGATGTTAGCAAAAAGTGTGAAGACCGCCACTGTTTTGCCATATGGAACAATGATGAGAGAACTTTGATGATCTACTCATCATTGTTCTCAGACCGCTGATCAGAGCAGAATGATGAAAGACGTTTGCACAAAAACGACTAAAGATGTAAGATCTTTGTTCAAAGATTTCACTTTTAAGCGGTTTCTGACAGAAGATGTAAGCTCTTAGCACATTGATGAGTGAAAAAACAGACCTTTTGATTGAATGTGTTTGGGGAAATGGTGGGAGTGATAGGGGGGTCAATTACTCTCCACTCACTTTCGACTATTAAAAAGGGCCATTTTAATTTCCAAACAAATGAGCCCTTTTTGAAACTTTTACCACAACTTTCTATATAAACCTTATATGCCCCCAGGGCATAACTTACAACCCTTGCACTGAGGGCTCTGAGGGGGTTATCATCCTAAAAGACCTAATTTCCAGAACTTTCGACTACGTTGGACTAAATGGATATCTGAAAATTTTGATTGGATGTTTTTGGGGAAATCGTGGGCGTGAGAGGGGGGTTAGTTGCCCTTCAATCATTTTCGACTATTAAAACGGCACCAGTCTTTTCAATATTTAATTGAATGAACCCTTTTTGAAGTTTCTACAACATTGTTTTCTATAAAAACCTTACATGCTCCTAGGGTAGAAATAAAAATCCTTGTCCTGAGGCTGGTGGGGGGGGGATGGGTTGTCATCCTTAAAGACCTAATTTACAAAACTTTCAACTACGTTGAATAAAGTGGTTATCTAAAAATTTTGATTGGATGTGTTTGGGGAAAAGGTGGGCGTCAGAGTGGGGTTAGTTGCCCGCAAATAACTTTCGACTATTAAAAGGGCTCTATACCTTTGGATTTCTAATCGAATGAGCCCTTTTTCAAGTTTCTACGACAAAGATTTCAATAAAAACTTATATGCCGCCAGGGCATAGTTTATAACCTTTGCCCGGAAAACTGAGGGGGGAGTGTCCTGCTCAAAGGTATAATTTCCGGAACTTTAAACTGCGTGGAACAAAATGGCTATCTCAAAATTTTGATTAGATATGTTTGGGGAAATGGTGGGCGTGGAAAGGGTGTTAGTTGCCTTCCAATCACTTTCGACTTTTAAAAAGGGCACTAGCCATTTCAATCTCCAATCGAGTGAGCCCTTTTTGAAGTTTCTACGACAACGCGTTCTATACAAACCTTCTATGACCCCAGGGCATAACTTACAACCTTTGCCCTGAGGGCTGTGAGGAAGTATCCTCCTCAAAAACATAATTTCTATCTGGAAATCAACAACGCTGAACAAAATGGCTATCCAAAACTTTTGATTGGATGTGTGTTTGGGGAAAAGGTGGGCGAGAGAGGGGGGTTAGTTGCCCTCAAATCACTTTCGACTATTAAACAGGGCTCTAGACCTTTGAATTCCCAATCGAATGAGCCCTTTTTCAAGTTTCTACGACAAAGATTTCAATAAAAACTTATATGCCCCCAGGGCATAACTTAAAATCTTTGGCCTGAAGACTGTGGGGAGAGTATTGTGCTCAAAGGTATAATTTCCTGACTTTAAACTGCGTGAAACAAATTGACTGTCTAAAAATTTTGATTGGATGTGTTTGGGGAAATGGAGGGCTTGGAAGGGGTGTTAGTCGCCTTCCAATTGCTTTCGACTATTAAAAAGGGCACTAGCCATTTCAATTTCTAATCGAATGAATCCTTTTTGAAATTTCTACGACAACGTGTTCTTAAGAACCTTATATGCCCCCAGAGCGTAACTTACAACCCTTGTCTTAGAGATTGTGAGAGGGTTGTCAACCTGGAAGACCTAATTTACATAGCATGCAACTACGTTGACTAAAATGGCCATTTAAAAATTTTTATTGGATGTGCTACGGGGAATCATGTATATGAAAGGGGGGTTAGTTGCCCTTTTATAATTCTTAACTCGTCAAAAGGACACTAGTCCTTTGAATTTCCAATCGAATGAGTCTTTTTTAAAGTTCTACGACAATGCCTTCTTTAAAAACCTTATATGTCCCCAGGGCATAACTTACAACTCTTGCCCTGAAGGCTGTGGGGGAGTGTCCTTCTCAAGAACATAATTTCTATTTGGAAATCATCTACGCTGAACAAAATGGCTATCGCAAAATTTTGATTGGATTTGTTTAGGGAAATGGTGGGTATGTATAGGATTATAGTCGTCTTCTAATCACTTTCGGCTACTAAAACCGGCAAACTCAACTCCAATTCCAAATTGAATAGGCCTCTATCGTGATTTCTACAAAGATTTCTTCTTAACGTCATCACTAGGTTACAACGAAAAAAATAATAAATAACACTTTTTGCCTGCATTGGTTTGATATGCCCCCAGGACAGACATTAAAACACTTATTCTGATGACATTTGGTGAGTGCCCTCCTCAAAAACATATTTTCTATCTGGAAACCAACTACGCTGAACAAAATGGCTATCTCAAAATTTTGATTGGATGTGGTTGGGGGAATGATGGGTGTGGCACTAGCCACTCCAATTTCCAATCGAATGGGTCCTTTTCGAAGTTTCTACGACAACTCCTTCGATACGAAGTGCCCGGGTATGGAGAAAAAGAAAAAAAATAAATAATACATTTTGCCCACATCGTTCTATACTTAGGCAGCGCTATCGCGCTGCCTATGATAGCGGGCACCACATTTAAAAGAAAGAAATGTGAGTTAAAAATCAGAAAAAAAGGTAAGCTAAAAACACATGGTACCAAACAGCTTAAGAAAGTGCAGTTTTCCTTTAAAGGTGTAAGTATCTTTGGGGCGCAACGGATTGTTTATGTTATAATTTTTGTGGACGAAAAGCGTTGCCAAATTTAACTAATTAGTTTTGCTTATTCACTTTTACGGTTCAACATGGCTGCACTGACAAAAGCCTAACAAACTTCTTAATTTTGAAACAACCAAAATAAAAATCTTAGAAATTCCCAGTTTTCAGGTATGAATTGATCTAGGATGAATCCAGGGGAAGGGGGGTAAGTTTTTTTTATATCCTAGGGAAATTTATAGTACTAGGGACTAGGGAAAACCGTTTTTTTCAAATTCAACTATTTAGCTTTACTTGTTCATTTTTACGGTTCAACATGGCTGAACTGACAAAACCGTGATTAAGCCTAACAAACTTCTTAATTTTGAAACAGCCAAAATAAAAATCCTAGAAAATCCCAGTTTTCAGGTATGGATAAACCTAGGATGGATCCAGGGAAGGGGGGTAAATCTTTTTATATCCTAGGGACTTCAATAAAGACCTAGTTGAGCTACGTTAAATATTAATATAGTAATAAAATTTCTTTCTTTACATTTTGCTGTCACTGAAAGCTCTGTAGCTACTTGGGAAATCAGAATAATTTTTTTTTTTGGAAAACGAGCGTGTCTCGACACCAATGGCCTTAGCGGGTCAGAGGACATTGTGCCTTCTTGTGACCTTAGTCGCTCCTTAAGGGCCGCATTCAGACAAGTATAATAAGGAAAGCGTTTCTCAAGTTTTTTTTTAAATTTGTATTCCTTACTTAGAACTTATTGTGCTTGCTGGTCAATTTTATTTATTATTTATTGCCTTTTGGCTTGAGTAAACATATCTATCTATAAATATATAAACATATATAAACATATAGATATATAACATATCTATCTAGAAATATAAACATATATATATATATATATATATATATATATATATATATATATATATATATATATATATATATATAGATATATAACACATCTATAGATATAGATATAATCTATAGATATAACACATCTATAGATATATAACATATCTATATATAAACATAGATATGTTATATCTGTAAACATATAGCCTACACATATCTATAATGCACATATCTATAAACATATCTATATATACACATATCTATAACATATTCACATATCTATATATATAAGATAGATATATAAACATATCTATCTATGCCACTCATTAAATTACGTTGTTTTATGCCATCTTATAAAAATATCATTTTTGAATGTGATGACGACTGTAGTATTTTAGACTGGATACGCTTGTTTTATAGGCATAAAGATACAATTCAACCTAGCTACCTACGTGTGTGTATTTTTTTTTTTATGGGGGAGGGGAGAAAAAAGGTGGTATATAAAAACATGGTAATTATAGGATATAGGTAATTCTACCTGGCTTAAACTTATTTTTTGTAGCCAGGCAGGTATACTGTATTTATTTTTCTTGGGGAGGGGGAGGAGGCATAGCCTAAAAACGGAAGAGTAAAGCAAGTCGGGGAAAAACATGATTGTATAAAAAACATGAGTAATTGCATGGATAATCGCAAAAATATCGAGATTTTTTTTTGCGGGGGGGGGAGGCTCATTGTTTAATGTCCTCCTCTCCCGTTTATGTGCTTGTTTAAATTAGGCACATAATCAGGGGAGGAAGTTTCAGGCCTTTATCTGAGAAATTTAAAATTTCCCCTATTTTCAAATAACTCATTTGTTTTGTTTTTTCAGTCTCCCACCCTCTCCCCCCTTAAAACAAGTCGGTGGGTACTGTTTCTTTTTCCTAAACAAATAATAACATTTTTGTCTAAGACTTTTACCTTGTCTCTTCGTGGTTTTACAGATCTTCCTGGTGTTAGCTTGACAAGTATCTTCCGTGATTGGAAATTTGATCTATTGACACGCCATCTCTGGATAGTATCATTCCGTTGGTTAGAAATAAATTTTCACAAGAAAATACTGAAAATCCCACGGCTTTATGGCACGCATCAGTTTTTGGTTTCTTTATATCTAAAAATTTTTATTCGTCTTCTATCTTGTTCTTTCGCTGGCACTTGATATGTGTAATGATCCTCAGTGTGTTTGTCAGTCATGGAAAACTCTAATAACTTATTTAAAGAATAGAAGATATTATGATCTAAAAATTAAGGTAAGCTTAGTATTCTTGTTAAAAAGCATAAAAATCAGAACCACATAGTTATTATGTGTAATAATAGGTGCATATACCTTTATCTCCCTGTTAAAAGAATTAAAAAATACTAGCGATGTAGTGGTGGCTTACAGAACTATTACACCAGTGTTGTCATATAAATCTTTTTCGCTAATTACGTCTACTTTGGCTATGAAAAATATAAAATTGGCATGGCAATGCAAAGAATTGTCTATAAAACTATTGTCAGGATAAGAAATAGGGGATTCATTTTTTTGAATAAGTAAAATCCAAACAACTGCTAACAACTGACCGCAGCGCCAAGCCGCCTGAGGCCAACAAAGCTACGCACGCTCTTCCTCCATCCCAATCTATTCAAAGCCTCCCTTTTTACACCCGCCCACGAAGTTCCCATTTCCTTTAAATCTTTCTTGATGACGTCCTCCCACCCCACACGAGGAAAACCTGCTTTCCGTTTTGCCCTAGACGGTTGGCCGAAAAGAACAATCTTCGGGAATCTGTTATCCTTCATCCGCACAACGTGCCCACCTCAACCTTTCTTTCATTATAGCCCTAGAGAGCAGTATTGAACCACATTTTTCGTAGGGCCGGGGTATCCGGGTCAGCTGCCCAGGGTTTCGTGGCTGGGGGATTGCCCACTTTCATCAAAACTGTCACTTTGATTTGGCTTTTTTTTGCTTCATCGACAACGAATATCCATTCTTCTTGGTACGCTGCTGCTGCCAGTAAATCTTCCGATTCAGGCTGCAGGAACGTGGTAGAATTCAGAGGTCTGACTTGTGTGTGCGGTTTAGGGTGTTTTAAGAACGATATCTCTTCCTCGATCCTACAGATTACCGCTTGAAGGTTGCCAGCGGTATGGGTAGCTGATTTTTGTGATAAGGTGTTGGCCTGTCATTATTCGGATCTTGACAACTGAGGATTGATCTACTATTCTACTCGTGTGTTGTACACGATTTAGTGCTGAAAAGTCATGCTAGATTATAGATAGTGTTTTTTTTTTTCTTAGAGTTTCAATACTTTCTTACCATATTATTATTTGTTGGGTCAGGGTTTCGTCATCTGTTTCTGTAAAACAAGAAAACATTTCAGTAAACCGTTTAAGGGGGAACGGTAGAGGAAAACTCCCGGCTATTTCTTCCATGTTAAATATTTTTAGCTTGTCTGGCGACAGAAGACGCATAAATGCATCAATTTTGGTTTCTATCTGTTCCCCTGATCTAGGAACATAATCTGAGTCTGCTATTTTTTTATTTTTAGTTTTCTGGGCTTTCTAAATACATTTTACATGGCCGGTATAAAATCAAGACGTGGTATCTATGCAGGCAGGATGATTTTTGAGTATCTCTAGTCTTTCTGTAAACTATTCTAAGGAGCAGAAAATTATATAAAGCCAAGTATAGGCTACATCTGTTATAATATATAGAAGCAATAAATCTTTATGTAACTCTGTTTTGAGTTAGATTTTCTTTTAATATTATATGCATAATAATTAAATATATTATTGATTAAATAAAGCGACCCCTTTGCCAGGAACTATTGTTTAAAATTTACTGTATTTTGTTTCATTTTGCATAGAATTTAACTGCTCTTTTTGTTTGAGAGTTTTTCACAAATATCATTTAGAAGTAAACTTATTCCCACAAAAATAAATATCCTGAAATATATTCTCTGTCCCCCAACCACCATTGGTTTTTTGCTGTCTGCCTCCCTGGGAGATTTTCTGCCGGTTCCCTCGCTAAATACGAGTATTCTTTCCAGTCAACGTTTTATCAAACGTCCTTACGTTGTTCTTTTATTGGTCCCTCTTCTTTTCTAAATTTGTATTTTTTTTTTCTCAATTTGACTAAAGGCTAATGCTGAGAGGGAAACAAAATTATACATATCTGTCCGCTTTCTACCTTTTTTTGCGATTTTGTCTTTAAAATCAGATGAAAGCTCGAAACCCTGTTACTTAAGTTTTACAGAGTCAAGTTAAAGGCCGCCTTCTAAACCCGTTTGTATTCACCAAAAGATAACCGCCCCCTTTTTGCACAGTAAAATCTCTTCTGCATAGCTAATTTTCGGTTTTCATATCGTCCAGCCTTAAACCGTCAGAAACCGTTTCAGTAAACCAAGAACGTCATCTGTTTCAGTGGTTTCAGTAAAACAAGAAACCAGCCTGTCGAATGGGTCGTTCGAAAAATAGAATTAGTAGATGATTGAAACATTGAACTTGATTCATGTTCCAATATCCGTGGATTGGCCTTTCAGCTAATTCGTCAACTAATTTCAACTAATTTGCCTTAAAACGTAGAAGTAAGAAAGAGAAATTATTTTCTGATAAGATTCAGTTATCCAAAAATTATATGTGTAAACACGTAATTAAAAGGTAAAGGTATAATGCAAATACTTATGGTACTTGTTAAGAATCCAGTAGTCACGCGATAAGTGAAGTTTCGTTAATGCTAATGAAATAATACAAAATAGGATGAAAATATGATAATTCAAAAACAAATTTGGGCTATATATTTGCACATTAGGGGGGGGGTAAAGCATACCATATATTAATTACATAACCTAACCTAATTCAACCTAGGTACCTTTTAGTCCCCCTAAACCCCAAAAAACTAAAGTTTAAATATAGTTCCCGGAGGGAGAAACCCTTTGTTTATACAGCGTCTCATATGAATTTCCGGGTAATGCCTATTTGATCTTCAGTACAATTCTCGCGTGACTACTGGATTCTTAACAAGTACCATACTTATTTCTGCATATTTGAACTGAAAAATGAAAATTATGTGTAATTTATGTCAGGGCAGTGAACATAAAATCCTTCTTTGACAAACAGTTTTCGGCGATCGCTTGCATAAGCTTAAAGTTGGGTTATAGCTATGCATGTTTTAGTGCTAAATGGTTTATATTCTATTTATCGAAATATTTTCCAAAGGATCCTTATGCATAACATAAAATTTCCAGAGAACACACCTGAAAACTGTGGAACATCTGTAACTTCATTTCAATAAACCACGGAAAAGGTGGGCTAGCCTTTAGACATGAAGGTAATTATAGAATTAGTTAAAACAGTAGTGAGCAAAGTGAACAGCCAAAGAGAACACAAAGTGAACAGACCAACTAGCCCGTTTCTACTGTGGCAAATTTAGCCTACCATTTGTCGTCAGGGATTTTCCTTAGAAAATCCCTTAATTGAAATGTTTGTTCAGTTAACACCACTAGCTACGCCACCAAAGGAGAGCGTGCAAAAAGTGGGGTAGTAAAGTAGCAACGCTACTTGGCAGTTTCGAATGTGCAGGCAGATTTTGTCTCAAAATACCATTTTTACATATAAAAATACTTTTTGCTCAAAGAAAAGCTGTCAAAACACAAGTTGTGCTGCTAGAGTGTCGGCAGCTTTTGGAATTCTCTCAAATTCTGCCACTTGCAGCTTTGTAAATTTTTCCATACCTGCCTAGAACTATTAAGGATAAGCATATGAAGGTGAAAATTTGAAAGAATATTCAAATTTTCTGTGGGGGGAAAAATAACTGTGGGCGGGGGGGCTCCCATATTTTTGGTTACTTAAAAAGGGCGCTAGAACTTTTGATTTCCGATAAAATAAGCCCTCATCCGATCTTATACTGTCACTGGTTCGATATGATCACCCGTAAAAGAAAAACAACAAAAAAACCCGCATTCGTGATTTTTCTTCTTGTAAAAATTGCAAAATTCCACATTTTTATACATTGGAGCTTGAAACTTCTACATCAGGGTTCTTTAGTATGCTGAATCTGATTGAACGATTTTCATTAAGATCACTTGATGTTTTGGGGATGTTTTCCCCTTTTTCAAAAATTGATTAAAGATTAAATTCAAATGAATTTACTGAAAAAATGTGCATTGTCAGTTTAATATACATATGCTGATATTTATTCCTTAAAATCTTAATTAATTTTTGATTTTTTAAAGTTATAAAAGTGAAAACATTTAAAAGAATTATATTCTGGATTTTAGAAAGCATTGGGTTTAGAACACCACTCTGATTAATTTCTGCTCGTTTTGAGTTTGACTGATTTTAATTTCTGTTTGTTTTGGGTTTCATTTATTTATTGATACTGATTGGGGGTAATTGTATGCTTATTTTGTGCTAAATTTTTTTTGATTAATTTCTGCTCTTTTTATATTGACATAGTCTTTTTCAGGGAAAAAAGCTGAGCCTCTTCTGAATTTAAACAACCATCCCTTCCATAAAAAATTGAAAGGGCAATAGCCCTTTCAATTTCCAATCGAATGAGCCCTTTTTGAAATTTTTACGACAAAACTTTCTATGAAAGCCTTATATGCCCTCAGGGCAAAACTTACAACCCTAGTCCTGAAAGCTGTGGGGGAGTGTCCTTCTCAAAAACATAATTTATATCTGGAAATCAACTACGTTGAACAAAATGGTTATCTCAAAATTTTGATTGGACGTGTTTGGGGAAAAGGTGGACGTGAGAGGGGGGTTTGTTGTTCTTCAATCACCTTCGACTATTAAAAAGGGCAATAGCCATTCCAATGTCCATTCGAATGAGCCCTTTTCGAAGTTTCTAAGACAACTCCATCGATACGAAGTGCCCTGGCCAAAACAAAAAAAAAAAATAAAATAAAATATATACATTTTGCCCAACATCGTTCTTTACTTAGGCAGCGCACTGCTGCCTTTTATTTTTTTTTTTTTTTTTTTGGTGGGGCGATTTCATTTATTTATTGGTGGTTAATACTATTTGACTTTATTTTTGTTCATTCTTGGTTAAATGTAGCTCTTTACTTTTCTTTGAAAAATATATTTCCTGGAAAAAGTTTTTTTTTTAATTGTTTACCATGAAGCGTGGGAAGACAAGACTATTAATAGAGTTAACAAAAAAGTAAATTCAGTTTTTAGGCCTAGACCGAATTCCGGCCTGTCGCAAGAAAGCAAAATAGAAAATGGAACGAAAAAGAGATGAACAATGTTATTGTGGAAGTAAATTTTCGCTATGAAGGGTTCCCTTTTTCTTGATAGATATAGAATGCATGCCTTCATTGCTGAATTTTATGTAATCACTCTATACTGACCCAGAAATAATTGTGTCGATTGGCAATATTCGTGATTTGTAACAGTGAACAATCTAAATTGTCATAATCTTTGCGTAGTATTGAATTTTTTTTTACTATTCCTGTTGTTTATTAAAATCTGATTAATAATTTATGCGACTTTTGTTGGTTGCTAAGTACCACGAGAAGCAATTATTGTTTATGTGTGAACCAAGAAGGTATTTTGGTACTTCTGTCTTATAGCCACCACACTCAAGTTCTGTCGTGAAGTGAAGTTTGGTTAATGCTAATGAAATAAAACAAAATATAATTAAAATATAATTCCTTATCAACAAAATTATGAAAACTACAACAAAGAATTATGTAAGGGGGGCCGCCCTGACTGCATTATATTAAATACGTTAAATAAACGTATTAAATCAACATTATAATAAATAAAATAACCTAACCTAAACCAAATACCAACTAAATATTTAATTAAAATATAGCTACAATGTAGTTTCCCACCGAGCTGAAGCTAATATTGTCTGGTATAAAGACCACGAAAACCGGTTATTCCCTCATGTTCACAATACAAGATCTTGAGTGTGGTGGTTATAAGACAAAAGTATCGGTCTTTTTAACGTTTAATTTTTTCTGTATTATTTTCATTAGTAAATGTCTACTTTACATATTAATTTTCAGACGTTTACTGCTTGGTGCAATTCACACCTCAGGAAAGCCGGCACCGGAATAGACAATATCGAAGAAGACTTTCGAAATGGACTCAAACTCATGCTGCTGCTTGAGGTTATTTCAGGTAAGGGTTTGTCTTACTTAAAAAGATTACTCGTCTTTATAAACCAATCCCACTCAGGGTTGCCAACTTGCATACTTTTCGTGTGAAATTGCACTCTTTTTTACCTCATAAGGGATGCGGAAGAGTGAAAATCACTCTTTTTGGGTGTCAGTTTTCATTCCCTTTAAACGTCAGTAGTTGACATATTTTCAAAAGTGCATTTAACCCAAGGAACAGGGTTGCCAACTTGCACTTTTTTCGTGTGAAATGCACCTTTTTTTTTTACCTCAGAGGGGGTGCAGAAGAGGGGATGCGCAAATTTTTTGACTTGCACTCTTTTTGAGGAAAATTCACTCTGTTTTGGCCTAGATTTGCACTCTTTAGACGTCGGCAGTTGGCAACCCTGATCCCACTGTGCCCACAGGAACGGTTGGGTCTTGTTTACCAAAATGTGTTAGAAAGGAAAATACACTTAAAATTTGAAAATTTTATGGTGTTCTTCTTGAAAAAACTCGGTTCCAGAAATATCCACTCCCGCGTAAAAGTGTATTTTGCTATCGTAATTTGAAATACATCGCTCACTGCTCGACCAAGATATCTTGAGAACCGACTCCGCTAAGCCTTTAAAAGATCAAAATAAGCCCAAATATTGGCTGATCATTGAAATAGGGATAAGACAGGATGGTAAATTGGGGTCATGTCAAGGTCACCAAGTTGTATATTCCCACGAGAATGAGTGCGGGACCTCTAAGGGAAAGTAACCGATTTTGTACGTGTCTAAAGAAACATAGTCTAAAGTTTTTACGTTAAGGCTGGAAGGAAATTGATGCTACGAGTTTTGTGTATAAAGGCGGAGACTTGTAATTACTTTAGTGAACATATTCACTTTTATTTTGTTAGTGGCACTGGTTTTATTTTGGTGGCACCGGTGCAATAAAGACGAAAAAGTACCAAGAAGTATCGAATTGCGTGGATAGCAATCGTAACGATCTCAAGATTTCGGTAAACTTGTTGTGTATATGCCTGTTTGCAACTTTAAAGAAGAATAGCAAGAACTAGGTTTTCACCTTAGGATTAGAGGCTGGTGCTACGAATTATGTGTGCACAATATACTGACTGCTAGTATTTCAATATATTTATTTTGTTAATTACACTATAAAATCAAACAAAATAGAGTTTCTGTATAATTGAAACATTTAAGTGCTATGGGACGTTATTTACAGCAGAAAAACAAAGGGCTAAGTTTCGCACAGGGGCGAATCTCCAGTATTTTATTCGGGGGACAAGAGGGGTCTATATCCGGGTTGTCAAGGGGCATGGGATATATAATAATTTTTTCTCCACATTATTGGGGGGAGGAGGCAACTGCCCCCCCCTCCCGCAAACGACGCCTGTTGTTTCCGATGCTTTGAGTTTGTTATAAGTCTACAAAATCAGCTCTATCCCACGAGAGCCTCTTTTTTTGTGTACCGAATTCAATGTCATTTGTTGATAAATGCCAAGTTAAGTTGTCTCGTACACGGTAAAAAATCCGTTCGTACTTTTACGCTAAATTATGGTGCAACAAGTGGGCCTTATGCTAAAATAGCGTACTTTTACTAACGGACGCTAATTCAGCGTGTTTCAGTCAGAGGGTCAAAAATAAGATCTTCTAGCGTACATTGTGATTGATTTAACGTTATGGGCGGACCCACTGTATTCGTCACAGCCAATCCCTGTGATCCTGAAATTACAATTTTTCAACATAAAATGACCCTTTTCTGTTGAGAAACTACAGTCATTTAGCGTATTTTTTTCGTTGGTTTGACGTGAGAGGCGTGGCCTTCCAGTTTCATTTCTACGTATCAAAGAAGCCTCCGCGTCTTGATTTTTTGGCGTACAATTACAGTCCTTTAGCGTAAATGGATAATAATTAGCCGTTAGGGGTGGGGCAACCCATACAAGTTTATATGGGGGGGGGGGGGGTGCCCGTGATTTGTTGGGGTCAAGACAAAATAAAAAAATTTTTGTAACGGGGAGGGTCCCGAGTGGAAATTTTGAATTGCAGCTTTTACAATTTGATTAATTTTAAAATTAATATAGTCCAACTATATTATGTACAACTATTATTCAAACTAACATTATTATTCAACAATTGGTAAAAATAGTCTATAATCTAACAGCTGTATTACAATTAAATTGTTTCCAATAGCAAACAGGTTGTCAAACGACTGGAAAACAGTAGTTCGAAAGGTGTACCGCAATCGAATCCTAATGTATTGAACAAAAAAACAGCTTTTTCAACTGAAAGTAAGGAGCAACATTAAAACTTAAAACGAACCAAAATTATTATCTATATGATGGGGTTCGCCCCCTAGTCAATACCTCGCTCTTTACGCTAAAGTTCAAATTGTGTACCAATTATTGAAGAATGACCCCTGAATCACACAGGCCGTTTAATTAGAATACATAGCTCTTTTGAAAGTACTAAAAAACGTTTAGCGTAAAGAGCGAGGTACTGACTAGGGGGTGCACCTCGTCATATACGTAATAATTTATGTTCGTGTTAAGTTTTAATGTTGCTCCTTACTTTAAGCTCAAAAAACTTGTTTTTTTAGCTTAATTTCTGGTTGTTTTTTTAAGTAATGCGTGGAAATACGGCGCTCCCTTCATATAAATATCCCGTCCCCCACAAAAATATCGTTCCACGTAATCTCCTCCCCCCCCCTGCTAAAAAAAATCCCTCCTGAAAACGTCTGTATACTTCCCAATAACCAATACTGTATGTAAACAATGGGCAAAGTTCATAGCTTGCAGCACTTCCCCCAGGGACTTTGGGGGATTAGGTCATTTTTAAAGACATAGTTATTAAATTTTCGACTATGCTGAACCACGGGGTTATTTCAAAATCTTGATCGGGTGACTTTGAGAAAAAAAGCATGGGGGGGTCTAGTTGCCCTCCAGTTTCTTAGTAATTTAAAAAGACACTAGAATTTTTGATTTCCGTTCGAATGAACCCTCTCGCGATACTCTAGGACCGCTGGATCGATACGATCACCCCTGGAAAAAAAAAAAAAATAAACATGCATCCGTGATCTTTCTTTTGGCGAAACATACAAAATTCCACATTTTTGCCGATAGAAGCTTAAAACCTCTACAGAAGAGTTTTCTGATACGCTTGATCTGATGGTGTAATTTTTATTAAGATTTTATCACTTTTAGGGGGTGTTTCCACCTTTTTTCGAAAATAAGGCAAACTTTTTCAGGCTCGTAACTTATATATTTGAAATCAGCAAAAAAAATACAATTATTTTAATGTATCTAATGGTATAAAAATTTCATTTTTTAGAGTTTCAGTGACTATTCTCCTGGGTCGCTCCTTACTTACAGTTCGTCACCACGAACTGTTTGAAAGGCTGGATTTAAACACAGATCCAGATTGCTGGGGAAAATATCAAGGCAAATGGCAGTAGAAAAAAGTGCGAAAAGACCTTGATCCATCGTACCATACAAAGCTTAAATTCAAAGGGAAACTTGCCAAGCGAAACCTCTACTATGTCCAGCGCAGTTGCTCCTGCCCAGTATACTAAAAACTATAAACGGAAACCAACTACATGACGAAAAAAAAAGCACAAACAGCCTTGGCCTATCACTCTTGACTAATTGTTATCAACTAGAAAACACGACCATCAGACCAAACACTAGGGAAAAAGACAAACGAATCCAATTATTTCTTTATTATTCAATATAATTATATAACTCAATATAATCAATATTACAAATATTTGACTAAGAAATTACAATAAAAACAAGAAAAAATATTTTTAAGCTTGCTTCAAAATTCGCTGACTCTTTCTGGTAGTAGATTTTTCTTCACTGGTTCTATCTTGGCAACCTACCTGCAAAGATAGTTCATAAGGTTGCTACAATCAGGAAGGGTTCTTCGTAACAAAGTATTCATGTTAGGTCAAGCTGTGATTAACAATATCTTCAGCAACGGCAGTAGCGAAGACAGGATGTTGTTTTCGGAGGAAGACCTAGAATATAAAAGACGAATGACTCCTTGGTTATATCAAGTAAAAGTGATTTAAAATTATTGAAGGCTAGGTTATTTTTAGCAAGATAGAGGTAGAACAGGTTGCAAAATTAGTTCAGTAGAGTTTAAGGAGGCCAGGAAATACAGACATAATAGACCCGAAAAGATAGCTCAGTTTCCCTGAAGTTTTATGCAGGAGTCAAGAAGGAGTGGGGTGAGGGTTTTTATTTTAAGCTGGGACCTACGAATGATTTATCCAAATTTTGGGGAGTTAACGTCTTGCTTACAAGCAAAGGATTGCATGCTCGAAACAAGTTACAACTTGCAAAATTTGAAGGAATCTAAAACTGATCAATAATATGTCAAATAAGCTTGCTTCTTTGCGAAAACGGTCAAACTTCGAAGTGGAAGCCCATCTTGTGGGCATTGGTAGATTCAGAATTTAAGTTTTAATGTCGTTTTAAGTTTTAATGTCGCTCCTTACTTTCAGTAAAAATAAAACTCGTTTTCTTTAGTTAACCCCTCATAAAACAAGTCAATGATACCCCAAAACGTTCCATTTTCCTACATATTTTGGAAATACAAAGAATTTACTATTTTGCCAAAATTTACCCTAAGATCAGCCACGTCGAACTTGCCCTTAGTAGCTATGCAACAGAAGCATTGACAACAAATAAAATATACAGCATTCTTACTAATGATTTCCAGTCAAGTAATATTCTAAATAAAATAAAACAAAAAAAATGTATCAAGGCTATTTACAAGTTAAGGCTATTTCACTTAAGAATTTATTTACCCTTTTGATAAGAGCTCCTCCTAACACATGGCTGAAATAACCCTCTTCTGTTGCTGATATTCCAATTTTATGGACTTTAATGACAAAGAATCCATTTTGAATAAACACTCCCAGATAAGACCACGATCTTGAACTATGCAAATATCAAACGAAGATGAGATATTTGTAAAATAGAGTTATGATGTCTTTGTGATAGACGCTCAGTTTAGCAAAATGCACATCATTTACACCTAGAAGTAGACATCAGTTAGAGCAAAACGTAGATGGCACAGTAGCCTTTAAAATTGAACAAGAAGGCATTGCTTCAACCGAAATATCCAAAACATTAACGTGTGCTGAAATTCATAGTAATTTATACATATAACCAGAAAAAGGAAAAAAATTCCTATTATAGAAGTATTCGATTGGGAAATGTAACCATCTCCTCCCATAAAAATTCAAAGATGAGTTTAACAGGCAAAAAAGAGAAAGGATATTTCGGATTTCTAAATTCGAAACACCTTATCTTGAACTTGAAATTATGGCTATGATGTGCTGATACATCATCCAATGACCATCTGTCTCAAACTCTCTGAAGAAAAACTGCATGATTCGTAATGAAAGACTATTAAAGACTAAGCTCTGTAACTAAGCATCAGGGAAAAGTACAGATACATTGTCTTGAGACAGGACAGTTAGCCTCTAATTTTAACAATCATACACACCATCAAAACAACGCTTCTAAAGGACAGATAACACCTTCCACGAATGATATGTTGATGCAGGATTAAGATCAAAATCAGGTACTTCTCTAATGTTCCAGCAAACAAGAGTGGAGCTCTCTTCAGCAACACAGTAAAGATACACCAGCTCTTGATCATAGCTTAGTGATTTCATTGACATAATAAAAAAGAACTGTCCCAGCGACCTAACCATATCCACTATTTCAGCAGCTTCTATAGCTTAGTCTGTCACATCACTAATCACATAAAGTCTTTTCTTATAGACAACACGCTTGAAAATGAGCTCCTGGACTGAGCATGCGTCTTTTCCCAGCTTATGTGGAGAGAGTGTCAAGTACGAAGTGTTTGTCAGCTTTCCATTTTTTTAAACTGTACACCTGATTTCCTGACACATTCAATTTGAAAGAGATAGGTAATTCTGGTACTTCTGGTAACTCTTGGCCATTGTCTTGGTCAGATTTTTAGTTGAGGATGCACTTTTAGCAGCATCTTTAAAATATCTATGTCTTGATTCAAACTGAAAAACGAATAGTGAATTAGGGGGCCCAGTGTTCGCACATACAAAGGAAAGTGACGCATTGTATGGTCCTTGAACCTATTTTCATCATCCTATAATATTTTTGCTTTCAATTCAAGGTACATTCTTATTGTAAAACCTAACTTTGCAATAAGCATGTCTGTAAACCTCCAACTTGAGACAAGCAATACAATTTTCCTCATCAGCAACATTAGAGACCAACATTCATTTTCAGCCTTTCTTGGAACTAAATGGCCAAGTATTAGAGGAAACTGATGAAGAAATACCGGATTTTGGATTGCATCACCTTCAAGGCATTTGAAATCATTTGAGAAAGGGGGAGGTTTGTCCTTAGCATCTATATCCTTGTAATCAAAGTTGGCAACACTAGCACTAAGCTCTGATACTTTGAAAACACCATCAATAATCAAGTGCCGTAAACATTTTCCAGCATCCCACTTCATAACAGCTTCATACAAGTCATGGGCTATGCATGGTGGTAATCTGTGACATGAAAGTTGGGCAAGGCATTGAAATTAGAATTGAACTTCACGCCATTTACAGACTACTTCCTAAAATTTGGGTCTTGCAGCTTGTTTAGAGTTTCCTTATAGGATACTTTAGATTTAAGAGAAAACAAACCTTTACAATAGTCTTTAGCTGCATTTTTCCTGAGAAGATGTAGACTCCGCAGGGTTTCTACACATTTCGGTTAAAGCCTTTTACGAACCCCCCCAATAAAATTTGAACCCAAGCTGTCTCTACATATACAGAAAACTATAATTTTGAACCTTGTCCCATCAATCACAATGCCTTAAGTACAAAGAAACTCTAATTCATTCACAACCTTCTTGAAGACTTTTTCAGTACTAATGATCTTGAAGTTCGATGCCAGCACTAGCATAACTAACTGCACTAGATCTAGCCTTGCTCGAAGCCAAGGTGGGATGTTGAGACCTTATATATAAAAAGCTATAGTGCTGTACTTTCCTGATTTATACTTTTTAAGTGTTTTTTTTTATTTGTACCTCATCTTGGTAGAGCTGAAGAAATATCACATTTTTCTTCATGTCTGGATCAGAAGCATATAAAGAAGCAAAACGGTTACCATCATAGACGTCTCTATATACACCTTCTGCTGAAGGATGATACCAATCCAGAAATCCAAGAAGTCCTCTATGTTTGAAAAGATTCTCCTAGGTGGCTTCAACTGAAACTACTTGAACGAATCTTCCGTTGCTATACTTATAAAGTCTGATAAAGACTTGCCTCGGTACCACAGTACCGCAACATGCAAAATTCTGGTCTCTCATGTACTGACATCTCAGTGATCCAGTGGCAGGGTCTGTAACAAGCAGCAAAGGATCCTGCATATAATGACTTTCAATTTCATCACATATTTTCTGAAACAAATCTGGCTGAAAAACAGAATACATGCATTTAGCAACACTTTCTTTAAGCTCTTCTACTACAATTTCATGAGACTCGGTGAAGAGAAGTCTAAAGTTCTCAATAATAAAACTGACAGTTGAGGCAGCTACATGTTTCTCTGATTCTAATCGAAGGGGAAGCAAAGCAAACCCATCCGCAAGTGTTTGCCTTCTAGGCTCCATATCACAGATACACGAGTCCCCTGAGGATGTTTGTCTCTATCTTGATGTTTCATTTGTAGCTGCAAAACCAGCTCCCATTATTTCATCTTGGTTCAAATCTAGCATTTCTGAGTCTAGAGGCTCAAAAGATTCATTTTCTTCAACATAATCTTTATCATGGTCATGGGGAGTGTTCAGATTGTTTCTCGCAGGCTGTGAAGTTCCAATGAACAAAATGAACAAACTAGGATTTGCCATGAAGTTCTGCAATTTGATGCCGTCAAGATCGGATCTACAATGAAGTTTGACAATATACAAAACTGGAAAAGATGGCTTTAGAAAATTCTCGATGCGCCCCCCCCTTTTCCATAGCGAATAACGTCCTCAATTTGTAGCTTAAATTTCCTCTAACGTTCTTTCGAGTAGAACCTTAAGTATGAATGAACGAGTAATAAAGTAAATAGAATAAATGCTTATATTTTTGCAGCAGATCATGGTTTGATAATTTATGTTCATTAAGAGTATGAAAAAATATTGCAATGCACATCCAAAATATTGATAACCCTACAGAGCAGGTTCTATGAATAATGTGTTTCTGAAAGAAACATAGTTAGTTTATTTCTGTATGGTGACTTGTGACCCAACCTGTTAAAATAAGCTAAAGCTCATTCTAAAAAAAAAGTCAACAATGTATTTCAGCCATTTTCTTGGCAGGTAGGCTAAAAGTGAAAGACAGAACAGCTCCTATTGGTACTGTGGAAGCCAAAACACCTTTCACATGTTTCAAATTTGACATACAGATGAAGGTGCAGAAAAAACTTTTAGTGAACAAGAATTTCTGAATTTTGACTCAACTACTAGAATACTTCTAATATACTAAAGTATGTGAAAACTTTTGCAACTTCGTGGTTTAGTGTAGGATGCAATGTGGAAATTCCAGAATTTTCTAATTTTCTGACTGGAGCTTCCAGAGGAAGCGGCCGTTACATTCAAATGGAGGATTGAGTTCCGAATCACGTGATTTTTTTAAAGAATGAAAAATAAGACAATTCCATTATGTTACACTTCTCTGCGAAGATGAGGCGCCACCCGTAAAATATCGGATTCGATTATAAGAAAATTTTACATTGGAAGGAGCCGGGACCCAGAGGCCAACGCTCCTTTGTATATGAATTTTATCCCGTACCTCCTCTTGAAGCTAACACAAAACTCAAATGTTACTTAATCTGCTTAATTTATATTAGTACAATCCTACAATCTATTTGAAGTCGGATAAATATATTATCTAATTACTATTTGACAACATGTATAAAAATGGAAAGAAACATGAAAATCTTATTAATAGAATTCTTATGTAGATTAATAGTGTATTATAAAAGTGTTTTCTGATAAGAATCTCCTTTCTCTTTTGATTTCACAAATGGACGCCACTGTACAGAGAGTGGTCACTGGCGTTAACCCCCCCCCCGGAAAATACCCCCCGTTGAATATTATACCCCGCTGGGTATTTTCCGCAGGGGTATTTTCCAGGGAGGGGTAAACGCCTAGAATCACTGAGGGCATTGTTTAATTCTATTGGTAAAATGCTACTTTAGCAACTTTTGGCTATTTTGGAAAGGGCTTAAGCTAGAAAAAAGAAACTTTCATGGATAGGTCTACAGGCTAAAGTATGTCCCGGGAAAGTATTTTGAAGTACCTACCTCCACTCTTTTTGCCTCTAGAGACTCCTGAAATTTGCCTACATGACAGCTAGCAATTCCTGTTATTTGAGAAGAATTTTAAGCCGTATCTATGTTTTTTTTAATTTGGAATTATATTTGCATATCTTTAAAACCTTATAAATTGGGATTGAGCAAAGTTGTGAAGCTGAAAAGAATTTTGTTGTACTTTATTTAAGCAGAAGATCTATTTAACAAGGTTTCACTTTTATAATACACAGATTTTTGAAGGTCATCAAAAGTTAGGACCCTCTAAAGGGAGGAGTGGAGGTAAATATTTCAAAACACCTTCTCGGTACATTCTTTAGCCTGTAGACGTATCCCTGAATCTTTCATTTTCTTAACCTAATCTCTTTCCAAGATAGCCAAAAGTAGAAATTTACCATTCCATCTGCAAAGCTCATAAGACTTGTATAAAATTAAAAAAAAAAAATCAAAAGAACTTTCCTTTCAGAAATAAGTCCGCAACAACAAGTGAAAGGTCTTCGTTTGTGTAGCTTTTAATCCCAATAGATCAAAAACCCGGACGACTGACCCCCTTTCACAATATTTTTGCATCGGTCGTGCCCCGCGGTATGACCCATTTTCGCAAGAGTTGATTGTCATTAGATCCTCCCAGTACACTGATCGGGTTTAAACATACATTCGATGAATTTAAAAATACGGCAGAAGTACCTATACACTAAAAAAGTGTATTTTCACGCTAATCCAACAACTAGAAAGTACGCTGATCAAACGTGAAATAATGCCGTCAACGTCAAAGTACGTTTTTTTTACCGTGTAGTGTTAGGCCGAGGGTAGACAACGTACGACAAAGATATCCGAAAAACTGTGTTTTTTACCTTTTTTTTATCACTTTTGTGTGACACTTTCTGGCTTTTCATGAAAAGTGTGGTATTCTGTCGTACGTATTACAGCACGACACTAACAAAAAGTGCGACAGAAGCACAAAAGTGTGACAGTTTGCAACCCTGGTTAGGATCGTTCAGAGATTCACATCAAGCATTGAAATTTTCCGTACCTGTTACTGTATGTAAACATTCTTCTGAGTCACTATTATCGCTGTCAGTCGGTTGAACAGGGGCATATACAACCATGACTGATACCTTGCGCTTTTTGGTCGTGAAGTGAGCAGCTTGATTTTTTTTATTGATACCTTTACAACCTAATCAAGACTTAGAAGCAGTTTTAAGGCTATTAATGAAGTGACTAAACACATTATTTGTTAATTTTAAGTTTATACGTGTTATATATTGATTTTGTGTCTTATCCTGAATTGTAGAAGTACAAACCGACTGAAAATCTATTGAATGTACATGGTACATTTCTAACTTTTCATAAGGTCATCTAACCTTTCTGATTGTTTTGTTTTTGGTTTTGCTTGTGTCAGATGAATTAGTGTCTTGTGCTTTTTTTGGTTTTTTCTTTTTCTTTTTTGTGCTCCATCTGTTTTTCCATTGATGGGTATTAAACATATTCATTCATAAAAAGAAAAAAAAATGCATATTCTGTTTTGGGTTGTTTAAGATTATTAATGAAATAAACAAACGAACTACTTGTACATTTAAAAATCTACTTGTCTCTTACTTTCATATCTAATCCAGAACCGTAGAACTATAGACACATATTAATAATCTATCTAAACATAAGGATACATTTCCAACCTCTCAGAAACATTGTTCTAACTATCCTAGATCACTATCAGAGATGGATCATTTGTTTGTAAATTGGAAGTTAAGAGTGCAATTCTAAAAGTGAAAAGGTATTGCAGGTTGACCGCCCTCTTAGGTATTTTTATATATCCCTTCCCCATCCACTCATTCCCTAACCCCCAAGACATCCGATCATATTTTTTTAGACAACCATTTAGTTCAAAATAGTCGAAACCTCCAATAATTAGGACTCTAGACATAGCTTGACCTACGCAGCTCCCAGGGGAAATAATACAAGCTGCCAGTTGTTTGAACGTTGGTATTTATAGTGGAACAATGAGGGCTTATTGGATTTTGGGTGTGCGATTAGCTCGAAACTTTCAGGGACCACTATCAGAGTCGAAAGGATCGAACATCTTGTTTTGTAACGAATGGCATTAGGGTGTCCATAAATGGGTCAGAAAACTTTTTGTCTTGATCAGATAATCTCTGATCTGAAAGCTACAGAAATCTTTTGGCCAAGGGGAACAAAGGGGCAACAAACTTTTCTTTCGTTTTTTGAAATTTGTACCCAAAAGTCCTCAGGCTCGGGAGACCCTAAGGCAGAAGGAAAAATAGGAAACTATATTGGTTACTTCCAATAGAGCCAGAAAAGGGAAAAAACCAGCAAACCCCAGCCATCTGGCATGGAAGGGATGGTAATAGAAAACTTGGAAGGTAGCTTGGAAATTACAATTTCTGGCTCAAGCTTTAAAGCCGAAAGTGATTGAAAGGAAACCAACTTCCGCCCTCTGCCCTTTTGAGCTAGCCCCTCCTCCTATAGTCCTCTGATATTGAATCAACATTTTAAGATGGTGATCATTTTCAAAAGAATGGAAATTTCTAATAACTGTGAATTCTAGTAATTGTAAAAGTAAATTCAAAGAGTGTGGTGTGTAATAATTGAAAGGCGAATATCGTCCCCACAGCCCCGGGGGCACTGTCCTTAAATTTTATAACTTACTCATTGTCCGCTGATAGATTCTAGCAGAAAAGACGGCTATGTTTGGTCTTGATTGTCTGATATGCTAGGAGTTGGGGGTATAGGAATAGGAGGGGGGGATAGCCTTTTAGATGGAAGGAGAGGACTTTTAATGTTGTGTTGAGGAGAGCCGCTTAAAATGCTATGTCTCTACTTCCCTTAAACTTCTTCGCGCGACAAGTCCCTGTGGGGATTATAATTCATTCACGTCTAAGTAGTGAGGTAAACCAAAAGACAATATTGGGTACGGGATTATCAAAATAGTGTTTCTGCATTATATTAGGAATAGCTTGAGCTTTTTTAAGGGCGAAGGGGCCGAATGGACCATGAAAGATACAGATAAACCGAAATATACAGAATACCTATGTCTAGGCTTCTAAAACGTTATGTATTCAATATCTTGGGAACGACAGGTGGGGTTCGAGCTCAAGTTTTCGGAGTGTTGAAGGGGATGAGGCAGGGGACATCGGATTTTGTGATTAGAGAGCGGAGGTACAGGGGTATTGGGGTGTATGTGCGGGGTCACCACTTTTAAAGGCAAAAATGGCGCAAAAAAGGTTGCTATGCCACTTACTCGAAGGGGAGAACCCCTTGTCGGCCCAAATGTTATTGAGATTCCCGCTCTTGCCCCAAAGGTTCTGCAAATATCGGGTTTGGTACTACCCTATTTACAGTATACCCTGTCCCAGGGTATGATAACGCGATCGAGTGGTCAAATGGCAACTTTCTAAAGCCAACTGTACCCGCCTTGGGTTACGGCTAAAAAATCTCTACTCTCTCCTTGGAGGTAACAACCCTCCCTGTCAATATAATAATGACGGTACCGTGTAGCTCTATTTCTACCCTGCCTGGGCTACGGAAAATAGTACACAGTTTGTAGAAAATACCTTACTTGTATTCTTCCAAAAGGGTCACAAATACCTCACTAATACATATTTCCCCGACTGGGGTCCGAACGCAGACTCTCTCCCCAAGCGGGGTCAAAATACAGACTAAAACATAATAATAATTTACACACCACTGTTCATATGGGTGGACTTTCCCTTGGCCCAGCCAATCAGCTACATCCCCATTCAAACCCAATTGTACCTCTTAGCTTTATCTTTCAATGACTCCCAAACCAAGAAGTAAAAAATAAACTTGTCTCACAGCTTACCTATTGCAAAACCACTATCGCTTAGTAACGGGATTTTAACCTGTCTTTTGAAATTATACTATAAGCAAATGTAATTAAAGAAACGAAAATAGGTCATTTATCTGAAAGGAAAAGAAGCAGGGGTGGAACCCCAACACCTCCCCCCGTAAGATGAATGACCGCCCACGCGCTACCGTGGTCCATCCTTACCAAAATAAACAGTTAACTTCAACTTTACAAAATCCATTCGCCTTCTCTCTTCTACCGCTTTGCTCTGGAATCTGAATCGGTCGTCCTCGACACGTCCCTACTGTAGGACCACCATGGTCTACTGCATATAGTATGCGCCTTAAATATTGTAAGTTGAAGTTTTCAAGATTTATATACAGTGATTTTGCGTAGCACAATAAAGACAAAAAAATGTTATCGCTCTCACGAATTTACATTTCAGTGGAGCAGAGGATCAGTTTCTGGCACATGCGATGATGCCAGCCATCGTGAAAAATTGGCTGCACTAGCCTCTTGATTTCCATCTTTGGAAACAACCCCACATCTCAATCAAAAAGTAAATTGCCCCTTGGCATAATTTCAAATATTCTAAGGCCGAAAATACAAAGGCCTGTGAAAACGATAAGGGTACTGGAAATGAAGTAAAATTTTCGTGAACCATGAATCGCCTTTTTTCTGGGTTCCCTCCCCTGGGATAATTAACTGAAGAATATACGTTGATGCTAATTGAAGATGAAACTTAGATACATCTCCCACTGAATACAATTTGCTGGAATTAATCGTCGGTCCCTATGAAGAATAACAACTATGATTAGGGTTACTAGGCAAAGGATTGGGTTAAGTTTTAAGTGACTGAGAGAGAGTATCCCCCATAGACTCTTTGTCAGAAGGGCAAAACTTCGGTAAAGATATTACAACCTGTCCGTCAATTGTGCATTTGGGAAAAGGGCTATGTTTTGCGACTTCCCGCAGGGGATCTTCCCCAAGGGATTCCTCCCCCTCATAAAAGAACAAACACTCTTTTGAGTTAATCAAACCAATATCAGATTCCTTTCCAAATTTTTCTAATCCGACTCGACATTCAATATCTCCCAACTTTCCCCCAACCCGTTGTAGGTCCTTCATCTCTCTTTTGTAACCATCTTGTTTTATTCCCCATGGGTCTTTGACCTCTTTTTCCCGCTTATTATCCATGTTTTCAAGGCACAGCCCCTCCAACATTTTATTTTAGTCCCTATTATTTATGTTTTCAAGGCCAAGCCCATCCAATATTTTTTTATTTTTCGCCACTGCAGGCTGAATGTCCAAATTTTGTTTCTTCTTTGCATTCCTCTTTGCGTCTGTACTTTTCTGAATTTTGTCATTCGCGCAAAATAATAAATCATCGTTAAATCTGATTTGGACTCCAGTGTCCACTATCTTTGACTGTATTACTTCATTGTAGCTCCGTTTAATATCTCTTTTCTCTCTTCTAATCTTCATTATTTTTACTGCAGAAACAAATATTTTGTTATCAAATGGGAATTGAACTCCGACATTTGGTTTTTCATATTCTACCAAAATTTCTCGAACTTTCCGAGGAAAAGCGCGTACAATAAATTTCGTCTCCTTATTCTCTGGTACAATCAGCGTTTCATTTTGGCCTGCACTTGGTATCGTTTCATATTTATCAAAAATGTTCTCAAGTTTTATATTATTCTTAAATTTTCCTGAAAAATCAATTTCGCGCGTCTTTTTTTCAATATTTTGTGGTCTTTTTACTTCCGCATCCCCTTTTTGTGGATTATCAACATTTTGAACCCGAGTATCCAGTATTTCGCTTTTCCGACAGGGTGGCACAGCTACCCCATTTGTTTTATGGGCAGGTCCACCTTCCCCCCTAGTTAGCGAAGTTGTATATTTTCTCGTAAAAGTGTTTAATGTTTGGTCATTTTCATTTTCTTGCGATTGATTCTTAGACAAATTATTATGGCTATCCGACAGCCTATAAGTTAGTTGTGATAAAATATCACTTTCTGGAATTCCCCAGCAGGTTTCTATTAGGCCTATCATGGTTCTTTTAAACTTTCGGTGATATCTTTCTTCTTTCTCTCTAGCTATTTTCTCATTCTCCTTTTTTCGTTCTCTGGCTATTCTATCAGCCTCTTCCTTTCGTTCTCTATCTATCCTAATATTCTCTTCTCTCTGCTCTCTAGCTATCCTCTCTTTCTTTCTTTCTTGTCTATCTCTCTCTCTTTGTTCCGTTTCTTTCCTATCTCTTTCGTCTTCTCGTTCTCTGGCTATTCTCACTTCCTCCATGAAATTTAATATACGTTGTTTCATATCTTTGTCCCTTTCTTTTCTATCTCTCTCTCTCTTTTTTTTTCTATGGGCTTCCCTCGCCCTTTTCGCTCTTGAATTAATCTCATCTCTATCCGACATAATTTCAAAATTTCGTTAACTTCAAATTACCTCTTCAGTCTAAATGAAAATTCTTTTATCAATGTACTTCCGGTCTCTTGCGAAAAATTGTTTTGACACGCAGCAATTTTAGCCTTATATTTTTGAATACTAATTAGTTGCGTGATATATTGATTTGTAGATTTTCCAATTGTGATCTCACAAGGCATAGCCCATAATAGATCTTCATAATTGTATTAATTGATTCAGTATTTCTTTCTTTTCTCTTTATATGTAACCACAATAGGCTACTTTTGTTGGCTAAACTAACCTGTCTCTTCGAAAGCGCGGACTTCTTTTATTATCAGATTTACTGATAGGACCTTAACTCGCTGCCACCACTTATTGGGGTGTATGTGCGGGGTCACCACTTTTAAAGGCAAAAAAGGTTGCTATGCCACTTACTCTATGGGGAGAACCCCTTGTCGGCCCAGATGTTAGTGAGATTCCCGCTCTTACCCCAACGGTTCTGTAAATATCGGGTTTGGTACTACCCTATTTACAGTATACCCTGTCCCAGGGTGTGATAACGCGATCGAGTGGTCAAATGGCCACTTTCTAAGGCCAAATGTACCCGCCTTGGGTTACGGCTAGAAAATATCTACTCTCTCCTTGGAGGTAACAACCCTCCCTGTCAATATAATACTGACGGTATCTTGTACCTCTATTCCTACCCTGCCTGGGTTACAGAAAATAGTGAGCACTTTGTAGAAGATACCTTACTTGTATTCTTCCAAAAGGGTCACAAATACCACAAAAATATATATATCCCCGACTGGGGTCAGAACGCAGACTCTTTCCCCAAACGGGGTCAAAACATAGACTAAAAAATAATGATATTTTACACACCACTGTTCATATGGGTGGACCTCCGCTTGGCCCAGCCAATCAGCTACATCCCCATTCAAACCCAATTCTAACTCTCAGATTTATCTTTCAATGACTCCCAAACCAAGAAGTAAAAAAATAAAACTTGCTTCAAATATTACCTATTTCAGAACAACTATCGCTGAGTAACGGGAGTTTAACCTTTCTTTTGAAATTATGCTATGAGCAAATGCAATTAAAGAAACGAAAATAGGTCATCTATCTGAAAGGAAAAGAAACAGGAGTAGAACCCCAACAAGGGGCAAAAAAAATTCCCGGAGAAAAAAATATATCACCGATTTGCCTTAAAGTTACCGTGTTATAGCTCCAGTGGAACGTTCTTTGCGCTTTAACGAAAAGAATTTTATTTCGATCAGTATCTTTTATTTATATTTGATGGGATTATTTATTTTAAATTTCATTTTGGTTTTCATATACTCATTGATAGTAATTTCTGTTTGTTTTAAGCTCGAGTTATTATATGATTTAAAAAAAAACAAGTTTTTTCAATTGAAAGTAAGGAGCAACATTCAAACTTAAAACGAACAGAAATTATTATTTATATGAGGGAAGTTGCCCCCTCGTCTATACCTCACTCTTTACCCTTAAGTTCGAATTTTGTCTCAATCCTTTAAGAATGACTCCTGAATAAATTTTTATACCAATAGTTAAATAGTTAAAAGTTGTTATATTTTCACTTTTTTTGGTGATTTTGATTTATAGGTGAAGTGTGAATATATTTTACTAGATTATAAGGATGGAAATAACCATCATATACAACCCAATGGGTTCCCCCGATGATTGTTGAAAGATTATGTAAGCGTTATTTTAGCTAATAAATTATTTCTCTCTCTCCCTCTCACTCTCCCTCTCCCTCTCCCTCTCCCTCTCTCTCTCTCTCTCTCTCTCTCTCTCTCTCTCTCACTCTCTCTCTCAATCACAAAGGCCGTTTAATTAGAATAAAAAGATCTTTTAAAACTACTAAAAAAAAACTTTAGCATAAAGAGCGATGTTTTGACGAGGGGGCGACCCACCTTGTAATAATTTCTGTTGATTTTAAGGTTTAGTGTTGCTCCTTACTATCAGTTGAAAAAACCTGTTTTTTTTATTTAATTTCTGATCCTTTTTTTTTTAGTATTGCTTGGAAATCTGGCTCCCCTTTCATGGGAATTCCCCTTCCCCCGTGAAAAATTATTCCCTGGAATCCTCCTCCCACGTAACTCCCCCTTCTACTAGAAACATCCTACTTGAAAGCATTTGTATGCTTCCCAATAACTAATACTAGGCTATATGATAACTATATGCTTTGAGGATGACTGAGGTTAAGTCATCCTCAAAGACATAGTTATTAAGTTTTTCGACTGTGCTGAAAAAATAGCTATCTGAAAGTTTTGATCGGGTGACTTTGGGGGAAAATGAGCATGGGAGGGGGGATAGCTGCCTTCCAGTATTTTTTATCACTTATAAAGGGCACTAGAACTTTTGATTTCCGATCAGTGATTTGATAAATGAGCCCTCTCCCGATATTGTACGATCACTTGTTCGATGTGATCACCCCTGGTAAAAAAAAAAGCAAAAAAAAAAAAAACACGCATCCGTAGGAACCGTAGGAACGTTTGAAACCTCTGCAGTAGGGTTCTCTGGTATGCTGAATCTTATGTTAAGATTTCCATTAAGATCACTTGATGTTTTGTGGGTGTTTCCCCCCTTTCGAAAATTGGGCAAATTTTCTCAGGCTCGTAAATTTTGAGGGATACCATTAAATTTGATGAATTTTAAATATTTTGAACAGGCATCAAAATTTGATTCTTTTGATGTATCTGTTGTTATCAAGACTCTGTTTTTTATAGTATCGGTTACTATTGAGCCGCATCGCTCCTTACTAACTTACTTACAGTTCGTTACCACGAAATGTTTGATTTTATTCCTGCTCGTCTCAGGTTCGTTTTGGGAACCGTATAGTAAATCTATCATAGACATAAACAGAAATGAGTCCGTGCTGTTTTGGGACGTTTTAAGATTAATAAGGAAATAGCCAATAATAAATCGTTTATTTGAAATACCAAGTCTCATTTATTCATGTTCAATAAATGATCAGAATTGTAAGAGTAGAAAAACATACAAAATCGGTACTTGTATGATAAACACCCTATCGCTCAAGTTTTTCATTCATTGACGCATTGCAGAACTGGCCTTTTGTTAGTTTCTTTCATCTTAGCGTGAGACAGGACAAAGAGAAGTGACAGAATAGATGGAAAATATATAATTGGGCTATATATTTGCTCATTAGGTTAGGGGGGGGGGGGTAAAGTATTGGACAGTGTGAAGTTAGAAAATAATTCTTACTACATAATATGCAGAATAATTGTACCTAACACATTAGGCATGCAAACCCGCTATACAAGAATGGGCAGTAGACAAGGCCGTACCCAGAGGGGGGATAGGGGGGTTTGAACCCCTCCCGAAATGTTTTTTGACACGTAAAAACGTAACAAAGCTGAACATAAAAAAAATTTTATTCGTTTTTTGATGTTTTTTTGCGTAACCCCCCCCCCCCCCAAAAAAAAAAAATCTTTGAGTAAAACCCCCTCCGAAAAATCTCCTTTGTACGGCCTTGGCAGTAGATTTAAAAACTATTCTGGTACAGTTACTCTTAAAACAACTGAAATTACCAATTGCCTTATTTTTTGCTTTACAATAATATTAATTTTTTATTTACTTTTATGTCAATCGTATAATTATTTTATTTTTTAGGTGAGACTCTGCCTAAGCCAGATCGAGGCAAAATGCGATTTCACAAAATTGCTAACGTAAACAAAGCACTTGACTTCATTGCCAGCAAAGGAGTAAAACTTGTCTCCATCGGTGCTGAAGGTGGGTATATACTAGGTTTAATTAGTTCATAAGTTACTATAATCTGACAGCATTTTGATGAAAATGTTGGTACTTGTGTTTTATAGATAATTTCTATACTGTTTTTCTATATATAATTTTTATATTTGATTAATCAAGCAGTGAACAAAACGTACTAAAAATTAAACAACAAAAAACATTAAATAATAAAAATTTCCGAATATTTCAACTCCATATTCGAGAGCCTTTATCAACGGGAAAAAAAGAGAGTAAACAAAAATAATTTAAATCATTAAAAAACAACAATACAACAAGAAAATGAGAAAAAAATATCCAAAGACAAACAAATAAATAAAACTCGCATTCCAAACACTTCCTGAACTGCAAGAACTGTAATTGTCTGCCTAATCACCGGCAAACGTAGATATTTATTTTTTAGATTGTTTTATTATTTATTTATTTATTTGTTTGTCTTTTGTCATATACCAATTTCTTATTTAAAGTCGTGAAGGTTTTACCAATTGCTTCAAAAGAAAAGTAGAAACTCTAACTATTTATTTAGAAAACAATTAAACTATTTCTAATAATCTAACTATTTTATAGGGAATGCAATAATTAAAATCAGAAATCAGATGGCATAGTTCTCTAACTTATTTAATTGCTGGTTCATTTGTTTTTGAGTGAATGAATTGTTTTCTTTTGTTTCTCAGTTGTTCGCTAGTCAAGGGCGGATCCAGGATTTTTTTTTGGGGGGGGGTTACTAATTTTTTACTCAGTTTTCGACTAATTTTACTGATTTTTTCCTAGGTTTTACTAATTTTCGACTTATTTTCGACTCGGTCAAAAATTTCGGGGGGGGGGGGGGGTTCAAACTGGGTAACCCCCCCCCCCCCCTGGATACGGCCTTGTCGCTAGTATCCTCTATGGCAGTTCATAATTTTTTTGGATTTTGTGCGAATCGCGGATATTGGTGAATGATATTGGTTTTTGGTTTTTTGGTTCTTTTCACATTGACTTTCCGCTTTTTTTTCTTTTTTTTCCGGCATTTTCCTTGAATATATTATTCCTCGAAATATTCGCTTTGTCTTTTCAGTATTCTCGTTTGGCCAAAAAACCCCATTTTTGATCGTTTCATTTTCTTATCTTATATTACCAAGCAAAATCATAGAGCCAAATGCATCCTTATACACCTAAACAGAAAAATTGCCTACATGTTTTTAAATGTATCACTGTATTCGATATTTATATTTATATATTCGATATTATAAATTTTTTTTTATTAAACTGTTTGAGGAATTACCAACTCCTTGCGACACGAGGGGTTGAACCATTGTCCCTGCTGGTTCCAGGACGTGGCTCACTCCGCTGCCACAAGGTAAATAAACTAGATATTTAGATAACACATGGTATAGAAGATAAGCAATTCAGTTCTGAAAAAACAATTATACATGTATTACACAGGAAAAAGTGACCGGCATTTTCTTAGCCGAAATCTAGTAGTTAAAAGTAAAGAGCAACATTAAAACTTGAAACGATCTGAAAATTATCCTGTACATAAGGAGTGAGGGAAGGATAGGAGATTCTTGCTGTGTACATAGGCTATTGCTTTAAAAATTCGAGTTTCGAATTTTGATTACTCTCTGCTCCAAATTTACTGTTTGCTATCACAAACTTTTTGATATGATTAGTTCTAAAGTTGACGGTTAGGTTATAGGGTTTCCATTCTCATTGCCGATCTGACTCCACCAGTCTGGTTGTTATTGACAATCCTACAACCAGATAAAGAGAACTGCCACGAATTTACTTACGGGATATAAGATTGGGGGGAATGGGGTTAAGTGTCAACTTTTTCAAAGCAAGCCATTTCCTTGGCAATTACGTGTTAAGTCGTAAAAATTACCCGACTGGAGGAGGAGAGGCTGACGACTAGGGTCGTATCCAGGGTTTTATTTGGGGAGGGGGGGGGGTTACAAAAATAACTTCAAAAAACGCATCAACAATTTGTTTAAATTCATTTTTATTACGTTTTAGGAGCAGACAAACATTTTGGGGAGGAGGGTCAAACTCCTAACCTCCCTCCCTCTATGCGGCCTTGTTGACGACTCTATTAGAAAACACGGCTATCAAACTGTATTTAAAAAAAAAGAAGCAAAAGTGCCTCCAAATTTTCATGGAATGAAAAAAACAACAGGTATCTCAACAAAGTAAGGATTGATTGTAAACTCTTACGTGTCGTCAAATAAAAAAGCGTTTAATTAAGTAAATATAAAAGCGTTTTGATAAAAATTGCTTAAGGTTCGTTTCACACATCAGTAGAGTCTGTGCCAGATGTAGGGCGATTGGGCTTAATCGGACTGCACTTTTGAAAGAGCCCCGCGTTATCATAAAAATGAACCAAAAAAAGATTTTGAAATTTAAAGTAATTTTTTTTGGCGATAAGGGATAAATTATGATTTATTCAAATAACTTAATATATTTGTTTTAAATTTGTATTACTGTATCGGATTTATTAATGTATTTGTGATTATATAACATATACTTTATAATATAGAAAAGTGACACCCGTTAAAGTTCATGTCAGATTTATTGAATTTAATCGGGGTATTCTTATATTAGAGAGATTTAGCACTACGTACGTGAATTTTCTTACAAACGTAATTCATAGCATATCTTACGTACGTATATTTTATTAAACATTTAATAGTACTTGTTAATTATCCAGAAGACACTCAAGAATTTTGATATGTAAGATCTGAGAAAACCGGTTTAGCTGTCAGTATTCGGAGACAATTAGCTTCAGCTCAGTGAAAAACTACGTTGTAGGTATACTTAAATTAAATATTTAATATATAGAGTTTGTATTTTGGTTAGGCTATGTTAGGTTAGGTATTTACAATAATGCGTTCTGCGTGGCCTACTTTTCATAATTCTTTGTCGTAGTTATTATAATTTTGTTAATGAAGTATTAGGCCTATATTTTCATCACATTTTGGTATTTATCATTAGGATTAACCTAACTCCACTTCTTGGGTGTGTTCTGTATAATTAACAAGTACCCATTTAATATATATAGAGGGCCCCGCAAATAAATCCAATCGGGCCCCGCACCTATTGAATCCGGTCCTTAGTAGAGTTCAGGCATTGCCAAAATTTTCATCCATTCTAATTCTGTACCGCGGTCTTCCAGTTGCCCAAAATGGGTATATGCAGAGTTTCTTAGTTCATAATGTGCTTTTATCCAACCCCTACTGCTGGCATCTTTTTGATGAATACTTTGAAAATTTCATTTAATATTTTATAACGTAGATAATTTCGGAGACCACACTGCTTTTCCATGACGATAAATAAAAATTTAAATAGGGATAAAGTCCTTTTAATAGACAGTGATGATGATAACAGTGATAGAAATTCACAAAAATACCAGATATTTTACTGGTATTTACTACTTATACATCAGTTTTATTACTGATGACCACAGTATAAAGATATAGTATAACTGATGACGTATAATTTATATACTGTGCTGATGACGGTCACTGCATGTGTGACCGAAATATCTGGTATTTTTGTGAATTTCTATACACTGTTATCATCACTATCTATTAAAAGGATTTTATCCCTATTTGAACTTTTATTTATTTAATATTTTAGTAGAGAGGAGGCTTTACCAAAGTCTTTACTGATTCCTATTCCCTATCATAGTGTTCATTGGCGCAGAATAAGGGCAGTTTTTGATCCAAATCATTCGAATTCCCATTCATATTCTAGTTTTAATGAGGCATTGCCAATATTTTTCCGATTCTAATTCCATACCATAGTCCCAATCCAATTCCCATTCTTAGCCAAATTGAGTAAGCTCTATTATCAATGTTTTCTATCTAAACTGAGAAAGTCTTATTACACTTTTTATCTACATGAAAGGCATGAGAAAACACAGTAACAGTAATAAGTTTTGTTTTAGAGTTATGGGGAAAGGGAGGGCACATGCCCCATATCTCCTCCCCCTAAAAACATGTGGTTCTCATGAATGTTCCACACTTCTAAGAAAAAACAATGCTATTCTCTTGTTGCTACTGTTAAGACGAGTTTCCCGTCTATTCCACCAGAAAAGATAAATCATCCACATGTGTTTATTGAAAGAAGTGTAAACTATCGGATCTATCAGAGCATGAAAATTGCCAGGACAAGAAAACTGAAAAATGTGGGTACATTTGTTCATCTTATTGTTATAACGTAAGACGGTACTTGGCGGCTATTGGAAACACACCCATGAAGTGAAGTTAGGTTAATCCTAATGAAAAATAACAAAACTTGATGATAAAATAATACTTTTGAAAGAAAGTTATGGAAACCCAGCCTATCGTAACCTAATCTAACCCCCACCCCACCCCCTAATGCGCAAATATATAGCTCAAATTATACGCGTCCAATGCATTCTGTCTAAGTCCAGTAATTGTATCATCCATCACTTGTTTTTGTAGCTATGAAACCGGTTTTCTGAGACGTAACCTAAGCGTAATTCTTGAATGTGTTTCCATTTCCAATAACCGAGAAGTATCAGAAAGACGTCTAAAATGTCAGTTTTGTCAGAACATAAAACTGAAAATTTTCGACGTGTTTGGTTAGCTTGTTATTATTTATCCTTGGAAATATTATCCGCCAATTTTGAAATACCCTAGAAAAATTGATATTGACCTTCTTCGGGAAAATTTTTGGTGTATTTGGTTAGCTTGTTATTATCCATCATTGGAAATATTCTACGCCAATTTCTCCGCCAATTTTGAAATACCGTAGAAAAATCGATATTGACCTTCTTCAGGCAAATTTTTGGTGTATTTGGTTAGCTTGTTATTATCCATCATTGGAAATATTCTACGCCAATTTCCCCGCCAATTTTGAAAAAAAAACGTAGGAAAATTGATATCGACCTTCTTCGGGTCTTAATAAATGGCTATTTCCTTCATTTCAGTTTCTTGTGGTGTCAATTAGTCCCTTTATTTGCCCATAGATATGTTGAGACTTCTATTTACAAATTTCTGGGAGCTGGCCAGCTGATGTATTTTTAGGAAGCGTGACTCCATAGTTCTGGCATTTACGGGAAAACATTAATTTTGTTTCCAAGTTCTCACTTAATTTCGCTCTAAATATCCAGGAATCGATGGTTTTTATTCGTAATTTCTTCATTGTAAATTTGGAAAAGGAATTGCTGCTGTGTGTGATGTCGTGTCCTTGCGATGAATAATTGGTTAAGGTTTCTTCCGTATACATTTTTGAAGCATCGATGAACGATGTAACTAAAAAAACTCGCAAAATTTTATCTCATCAGATGGGAAATCCGTATCTAGGGGGGGGGGGCGGCCGGGGGTTTGATCTCCCCGCCAAAATGTTTGTCTGACTCGTAAAAAACGCAACAAAAATGAATAGAAACGAATTTCTGATGCGCTTTTTTAAACTTTCTTTTGTAAGGGTCTAACATGCTTGGTTTTTACGGAAAGTTGGTCCTCCATCGGGATACATGAATCTGATATTACGTTTCGGAAAGCTATCTATGATTCCTCCATGGGGCCAAAAAGGAGATTTTTGTTTGTCCTCGGATCAGAGCATTTTGTTGATTGAAATGGAGTCTTATAGTCATGTCAGAGAGGACGATTTCACAAGTGATTTCTGTTTTTAATTTCGGTTAAATTGGCTATTTTGTTTTCTGTGTTGGTAAAAAAAAAAAAATTCATGGGGTACATCGTTTTTTAAATTTCGAGGGGATGACGACTCCTTTGTTTTTACAGACAGCGAAACAATTGAATAATGGTTGTACTAAAAAAAAAACTCATCAACCCTTCCCCACATCTCCCATCTCATCTTTATGTGTACTTTCAATTTCTATGATTGAAGATGATCCAGAAGTAGGCCAATGGCCCGTCTATTATCCCTACCCCTTATCCCCCGTGCCTCTTACTGACAACTTTTTAGTAAAGGGATAGGCATGTTTCACCTTGTTGGGAGTGAAATTATGCAATGCCTTTCAATCTTTATGATTGGAAGTTCAATGCGGGCCGGTGAGTTCTCTTAACACCCAAACCCCTCTGTCCCCTATTATCAATCTTTTAGTGAAAAGTTAGGCATGCTGCGCCTTGTTCAAACCGATATAATGTAGGGTTTTTAGTTGTAGGACTAAAAAGTGGGCCTGTGGTCCCTCAAATGCCACCCCATCTGTTCTCTCTCTAATATCGTTTTTGCAGAATGGTACCGTGGTGCACATTGTTTGGATGGAATCATGAAAAGGATTTTCAATTAATATTATTGGAGCCATAAACTAGGCCCTTACCCCTCCTATGTCCTCCCACTCCTGTTGCTTACTTCCCTGCAGAAGCGTAAACATGTTGCATTTTAGTTGAACTTGAATTAGGCAAGGACTTTCAATTGGTATTATTGGAGAACCAAAGTTGACGAAAGGGCCTCTATTGTCATCCCCTGCCTCCCACCCCTGACTTTTGACACCGAAGTTTTCTTAGTGTACAATCACGCAAGGATTTTTAACTGGTGCAAATCTAATGTAGAGCTTTTGAGCAAAAAGTTGGTATGCTGCACTTACTTTGCTCTAGAATCATACAAAGATTTTTAGATCAGTATAATTAGGAATAAATATTAAAGGCCTGGGCCCCTCAGCATCCTCTTTCCCTCCTTCTTTACGTACAGAAAGACTGGCGTATTGCACTCAGTTTGAAACGGAATCACGCATGTATTTTTATTTTGTATTATTAGGGAACTACGTGGGTCCGTGGCCCCTTGAAAACCCCTCCCCCTCTCAACGCCAATCCAACACTATATATTTAAATGGGGGGTACTTGTACATTATATGTCGCCCACCGCTATATACTGTACAAGGAACTACTACAGGAAACCAGACAAACGGCTATTTGATAGATAAATGGATGGCAAAGTGCGATTTATAATTGCGTTTACAATATTTAAACTGTTGTTTTTTGGGGTTTAGGGGGGGGGGAGGGGAACGGTACCTAGGTTAGGTGACGTATTTAATATATGCTAGACCTATGCTTTACCCCCCACACCCACACCCCCTAATGTGCAAATATATAGCCCAAATTTGTTTTAACCTATTATATATTCATCCTATTTTATTTTGTTTTCTTAGCATTAACCAAACTTGACTTCTTTCGTTGGTACCAAATAATGCATAAGTACCAAATGGGGTAATGTTTCTTTTTTTGTAATATTAGGGGTGATCACTGCTTCGTTTTTGACGATGGAGCAATAAGGAGGGGGGATAAAATGGGAATTGTAACAAATGGTAAGTGGGTCTTTTTCTGCGTCATTTTCTTCTCTAAAATTCTTGTTTATTTTCTCTTTCATCTTGTTCCCATCACCCCTGTAGCCATCTCATCACTCCTATAATTGAAGTATGAAACACGTATGTATGGTTTACTGCTTCCTAAAGTGATTTCCCCATAGAACCTCTAACGTCTTAGAAAACTCTAATGTCTTGTAAGAGGGTCTCTATATTTTCTTTCCAATAGAAATGGATTTGTTTGGAAAAGAGTACATCACAAGCTTGATGAGTCGTTTTCAACTTTCATCCCAAAAATAGAGAGAAAGAGAACTGATTTATTAGGGGGGGGGAATAATAAATAAAAAAAATATTAAAATAGTTAGCTCGAGGGAGCCTGTGTGGCCAAAAATAAGCAAAAAGTTCTATATAAAACAACCAAAAGATAAAAAAAAGTATATAATTGAAATATATTAGAATATAATATAATAGTTTTATAATTGTTAAAATCTAAGTAAACCTGGCCAATGCAAAGCAATGAATGTGAACAATAAAAGAAAAGCTAAAGCAAAGACAACATAAAAATTACTATATAAAATACAAATAATACATATTGGCTAAGAGGTTAGAAGATGAGAAATAAGTTTCCCCTTGAAGATTATTGAAATAAAACATATTGCCCTAAAATAAGGGTGGGCCGGTAGAAAAATTTAGAGTGAGCAAAATGTGACTTTGCAGTGAAGTTCGAGAGGGTGGTCGAGGTGTAAGGGGAAAATGTCCCTTTGATGAATCAATTTTTGGAAAGGGGTTTCTGTTGCTTTCAACTTGACAGTTGTTCTTCAGTAAATTAGTATAGGATGGATAGAAACAATAATTGGTAACGTGGCCTTGCTTATAAGATAAAGTAAGGGCTTCGTTGAACGAAAGGGGTTTACCGTGTTCAAAAAGCTAACACAATTTGTTAGCTTCTGTGTTTCAGCCTTATTTTAATCAGGTCAAAAGATATTGTTGGCTTGAACGATTTTACGAATAGTTTTTTTTTCAAATTATTTGTCTCACTCCCTCTAAAAGAAGCTTTGGAACCCCTGGCGTAATCGATATTTTCATAAGTTCTAAGGATTTCAAGACATTTACTTGGATTAAGTGAATTGGGGTAAACACCTGGGGGTGTATGGGAGAAGGTGATTTTCTTTTTTTATTCCTTTTATATTATTATTATAATTACTCTAGGATGCTTCTAGAAAATTTTATGTAGTTTTTTTTTTTTTTTTTATTATTATTAATTTAGGGTGCCTTTAGGAATGGTAATGTAGTCACTACGCGTTAGCGAAATTTAAATTTTTCCCTAGTGTAGTGATTTATATCTGTGATAGTTTATATTTTTGTTTATTATGCAAATAAAAGTCAAAAAGTCAAAAGTCAAGTTTGTGATAACAATTAATGCTTTGGACAGAAGGTGAAAAATATTTGCTTGGTCTATTGTTTGTACGATGTATTTGTCCAAAATATTTTTTTTTACTGTGGAATTCCGTAGGTTAGTGCGATTGTGCTCCAGAACTCAATTGACATTAATTATCCTTAATTACACGTTGAACCTTATGTATTTTTGCAATTTCTGATTATTTCTTTATTTTTTATTTTATTATCTTTATTTGTTAAAACTTTGAAAAAAACTAACAAACTGTGCCTGGGAATCATCTTTCTCGGGGTCTATAGTCCTAGATAGCCAGATTTTGGTGAAAATTTAAGGCATAATCCCCTGCTTGGCTCAGCAGTGTTTTTCAAGTTCTGAATTTCACTTTTTAACCCATTGATAAGGCTCAAAAGATCCTATGAATATGGGAAGAATTTCATAATCATTATCGATAATGAAATGTTTTTTTATTATCTTCACCCTAAAATGAATAACTGATAACAAATTTAGCCTCTAAAATGTATTACAATACGGTACACGAAAGGAACTAACATTATAGTCCCTTCTGCGCTTGTAGTAATAAAAATTGACTTTTATTTTATCTGCTGTCTGTTGTTATTAATTACAATTAGGATCTGGAACAGAGACGTATGCAGAGGGGGAGCCACAGGGCACCCCCCCCCCCCCCCAAAAAAAGCCCTCCCCCTCCTAAAAATTATGGGTACGTGCCTGATCTGAAACAAATTCTTAAATACAAAGGAGATGTGGGTACATAAAAAAAACTCGAACTCTCCGACATCATTGCCATAGTGATTATTGCAACCTGTTGCAAATTGCAATTGTGCTTTCAATTTTGTCTCATTATGCTTGATAGTGCAATAAGTATTCGGTTAGTCTTCCTGAAGATAGAAAAATTTCCGTATTTCTAGATGTCACGGGTTCCGGGGTTCAATCTCAGCTTCGGTAGGACTTGGAATTGTATTAAGATTATGCAGTAGTGTTTGCAAATAATCAAACAAGAAGAAGAAAATGTCTACACAAATCCTATGGTGGTACAGTGGGATTGTTCTATGCTTAGTAAGGGATCCGGAGTTTGATCTCAGTTGTTATATGGCCCGGAATTGCATTGACATTGTGCATTGGCGTTCAAAGTAATCAAACGAGAAGAAGAAGACAAATAAACATATATATATATATATATATATATATATATATATATATATATATATATATATATATATATATATATATATATATATATATATATATATATATATATATATATATATATATATATATATATATATATATATATATATATATATATATATATATATATATATATATGTAAACCCTGTGGTGGCACTTTGGGATTGATCTCTGCTTGGTAATATGGGACCCGATTAGGGTCCCATTCGATCTCAGCTACCGCAGTGGCCTAGAATTGTATTGGGATTATGGATTGGGGTCTCAAAATAGTCAAACAAGAAGAAGAAGAAGAACTTGTCTACGTAAAACCTATGTTGGCACAGTGACATTAACCTCTGCTTCGTAATGTGGAACCCGGAGCTCGACCTCAGCGGCCAAAGGCCCCAAAATTGAATTGAATTATGCGTTGGCGTCTCCAGATAACCAAACAAGAAGAAGAAGAAAACGTCTACATAAATCGTATGGCCACATAGTAGGATTGATCTCTGCTTGGTAATATAGGACCCAAAGTTTGATCTCATCTTCCACACGGCCCGTGGAATATTGCCGCCTCCAAATAATCAAACAACAAGAAGAAGAAAATGTCTGCGTGAACCCTATGGTGGCAGAGTGGCACTGACCTCTGCTTGGTAATACGGGGCACGGGATTCAATATCAGCTGGCGCTGGGCGTAGAATTGTGTGGAGATTATGCGTTAACGTCTCCAAATAATCAAACAAGAAGAAGAAGAATATGTTTAGGTGTTTAGAATACTTTAAACACTAAGTTATGTTATATTAAGCCCAATGATCCATTTCTTTTTGGGGGATTTATTGATCTGTAGAAGGGTTTAGGTCGGAACGAATTGAAAAAAAAGCCTTAGATGTCGATCTAGATATTTAGTTTCTTGTTATGCTTCTATAAATTTCTGAAGTCTAATTAATATTTTCTTATTTTGCATGATGGTTTACATTGTTTTACATGAAGTCCTTGGTAAAATAGAGAATTATTACCAATTGCAGTGAAACTGAGTGGTGTGTCAAAATCTTGATAGCAAAACATAATCCCAAAAACCTGCACACAGAACATAGGGATATATGGTGCGTATGCCCCTTCTTGGTCGGTGAAGGTCCAGAAGAGGGTGGAAGGAGGGTTGGGGGTAGTAATGTTTTAAGTCTCATTTAAAGCGCGTTTCGCAAATTTTTATGTAGTTTTAATTTATAAATGTTCAAAAAATAATTTGATAAGTTGTAACATGATTCAAACATGTTTACATATATTTAATTTTTTTTAATGTGTTGTCAAAACGTATGTCAACAATTTACGTTATTTTTGCAAGTTTTAAACGCGTTTGATGTATTTAACAATGAGTAAAAACGTACTTAAAGAACGTTTAGGTGTCTGTAATAGTCTGTATAAGATCCGTTACAAGCTTCTCTAGAGTGGTGTCTATCATTTTTGCTTGTTTTTTTTTTTATTCACGCACTAGGTTTCACGGCTGATTTCGGATAGAATTACTGTTTTCATTTATTTAATATTTTGCTTTTGCGATAGTAATTGCTGGGTAGCGGCATGAAAGAGTTACTATTGATAAGAGTGAGTCTGGTGGAGTGGGTGGGGTATTTGGTGGTAAGAGTGACATGAAGGGGTGCTTTTGTATTATCCAGAATACACTCAAGAAGTCTGCTCTGTTTGTGAGAGGAGAACCGGTTTGACTGTCTGCAATCGGTTATAATTAGCTTTGTCTGAATGAGAAAAACTAGGATGCTAGTATATTTTGATTAAATATTTAATATATAGAGTACTATAGAGGTGGTCAGGGTAAGTTAGGTATTTAATATAATGCGTTCTGGGCGGCCTGCTTTCCTTTATTCTCTGTTGTAGTTTCCATAATTTTGTTTCCAAACTCTTATGTTTTCATCACATTTTGGTATATTTCATTATGATCAACCTAACTTCACTTCTTGAGTGTGTTCTGGGTAATACACAAGCACCCAAGAAATTCTAAAAAAGGTTAAAGCAATTAACACATTTAAAAAAAAATTGTACTCCCCATGAAAAAATTCTTTAGTATTTTTTAGTAATGATTAAGTGTTTCTGCTGATGAAGATCGCTTTACATGTGATCGAAATATTCACACTTTTGTATCTGTCTTCGCTGTCTAACAAATGGGCGTATCCCCATTTGAACATTTATTTGTTCGTCTTAGAAAGCCAGTGTGGTCTTAGAAAAAAAATACCTAATTTTAGGTGCCATAGGGCTGACACCAAAAGTATATAATGAATCATTGCAAAGAGTCCCAAACAACGCCAGATAGTTGGCTACCATAGTTCCTTATCAATCCGTTCTAATCATAGTCTAATATAATATCATTGAATCAAACAGTTTGTGGTAACGAACTGTAAGTAAGGAGCGGCCCGGCTCAATTGTAACCGAAACTATAAAAAACGGAACTTTGATACCAATAGATACATAGGAAGAATCAGATTTTAGTTCTGATTTCAAATATATAAGTTTCATCGAGTTTAGTCTTACCCATCAAAAGTTAGGCGCCTGAGAAAATTTGGCTGATATTAGAAAAATAGGGAAACAACACCTAAAAGCTATAGAACCTTAATGAAAATCACACCATCATATTCAGCGTATCAGAGAACCCTACTGTAGAGGTTTCAAGCACCTATCTACAAAAATGGGGAACTTTGCATTTTTTGCCAGAAGGAAGATCACGGATGCGTGTTTATTTGTTATTTTGTTTTTTTTTTTTTTTTTCCAGGTGTGATCGCATCGACCCAGTGGTCCTAGAATATCCTGGGAGCGCTCATTAGAACGGAAATTAAAAGTTTTAGTGCCCTTTTTGAGTGACCAAAAAAAATGGAGGGCCCCCTCCCACGCTCATTTTTTTTGCCGAAGTCACCCGATAAAAATTTTGAGATGGCCATTTTGTTCAGCATGGTCGAAAATATGATAAGTATGTCTTTTAGGATGACTTAATCCCACGAAGTCCCCGGGGGGAGGGCTGAAAGTTATGAACTTTACCCAATGTTAACATATATTATTGGTTATTGGGAAGTATACAGACGTTTTCAGGGGGGGGGGGGGGGTTCTGGTAGGTCGGGAGGGGGTGGGTGGGTTGGGGGTTATGTGGGAGTATCTTTCCATGAAGGAAGTTTTCATGGGGGAAGGGGCATTGCTATGAAGGGGGCGCCAGATTTCCCAGCATTATTAAAGAAAAAGATCAGAAATTAAATATATAAAAAACAAGTTTTTCAACTGAAAGCTAGGAGCAACATCAAAACTTAAAACGAACAGAAAATATTACGTATTTGATTCGGTTCACCCCCTAGTCAATACCTCGCTCTTTAAGCCAAAGGTTTTTTAGTACTTTCATAAGAGCTATTTATTCTAATTAACGGCCTTTGTGATTAACTGGTCATTTTTAAAGAATTGGAACAAAATTTGAACTTTAGCTTAAAGAGCAAAGTATTGACTAGGGGGCGAGCCCCATAATATACGTATTAAAAATCAATGAATATAGAAGTAATTTACGTAAGTTAATTCGTAAGTTACGTATTTTTATTATTAATAAAAAACCTTCGTAAATAAAATTAAACAAGTTTCGAGAAAGCCATTTAACCAAAAAAAAAGTAAAATTAATGTTCAATTTGTTTTTAATTATTCATGTACGGTGAGCCAAAATCAAAACCTGCATTAATTCAAAAACGTTCAAAGATTAAATTAAAAAAAAAACAAGTTTTTTTTAAACTGAGAGTAAGGAAAGACGTTAAAACTTAAAACGAGCAGAAATTATTCCGTATATAAAAGGGGCTGTGCCCTCCTCAACGCCTCGCTCTTTACGCTAAAGTTTGACTTTCTCACAACTCTATTTTTTTTAAATAATAAAAACTTTAGCGTAAAGAGCGAGGCGTTGAGGAGGGCACAGCCCCTTTCATATACGGAATAATTTCTGTTCGTTTTAAGTTTTAACGTCGTTCCTTACTTTCAGTTAAATTTTTTTTTTTATTTAATAAAAATTAAAGTTCCCTGTAAATTGGGTTTAAATAGTAAAATGAGTGATATTTATATTTTATACTTTCTTATGAAAAGTGTCTCTACTGGATAGACTGATTAACGTTATTCGAATTTAGTTAGATATATGTTTTTTTGTCCAATTTCTTTCTGTTTGAGATAATTAATTCCCAAGATTAAATAAGTGTTTTAATTATAAAGGTCTAATTGGCGACATTTTTCTTTCGAAGCATAGATATCTAGCCTATGCCTAGAGAGCCAATGCTCGCTTTTTTCACTAGTGGCCTGTGCAACTTAGCCTTATCTGTTATTGCATATAGGGATTCTAGTGGTCAGTGATATTAATTACTTCAACAAATTTAACAAAAAAATATCAATTGGCAGAACCCTTTCGAAATGACCAAATTGTGGTTGATAAATCTTTGATAAAAAAAAAAACTCCATAAAAACTAAAAACGAATAAAAACTCATTGAAAAAAGTGAAAATTTTCTTCGGGCAACAAAGAGCTAAGTTGAAGCTTAAAGCGAACAAAAACTATTGCTTTGCAGATTACGTAAGTTTTATGTATCAAACTCGCTCAAATAAATAAAAGCAGGTCGTCCCCAGTCGGGGTGGGGCGATGTCGTAAGGAAAGATTTAAGGGAAATGGGAACATCTTGGGAGGCTCCAAAGAGCGAGGTTTTGAATAGATTGGGATGTGTAGGAGGAGCGTGCACGGCTGTGTTGGCATCAGGCGGCTTGGTGCTACAATGAGTTGTTAGTAGTAGTAGTTGTAGGTCAAATAAATTGACTAGTGGTATTTTGCTATATTTTTAAAACTCTAAAACTAAAACTTTACTGAAGACTGAGCGTGCTTAAATTGTTCAGAGGATTAAAATTGTATTCTAAAAGTTGTCGATATCAAAGCCGGTTAAGGGATATTTAGAACCTTATAAATATGTCTTTTATTTTCTGCAGTTTACTTATTGACTTTTCTGCTCCTAAGAGAACATTTTTTTTGCGCCAGATTTTTTATTATAAAAAAAAAAAGCGGTTGCCAAAATTTTTGAATTGACCGAATCGAATTCCATAAATCCTCATCCATTTAGGCCGCAATTATATGTTCGATATATCCATGGCTGAAATGTTATGATTTGGCGAGATTCCAAGATTCTCATTTGATAGTTAATCTTATTTTAATTTAGGTTATTTATCGTACTTTTACAATCGCTAAAGATAATAGAATTTTCTTTTGTATTTTTAGGGAAACAATTTAATCTCTTGGTTAAGCCTAGCCAGACTAATAGAATGACTAAATAATAAAAGTAGCTTATTAGAGGCAGAGAAAAACCATTTTTGTTATCAATAGTGAGATTATATATTTTTGAATTTATTACGTAATAACTTATCTAAAAAAAATGATGCAAAATATTTGCAGTGTAAAACTGAGTCATAAGCTGGGTGACAAAAAGTACAAAATACGTCATACTGTATAATAATATGAAAAAGAGAAGAAAAAGTAAACATCTATGCTATTACAAAGTAAACACAATATACTTTGTTTGTAACAAAGTAAATATTTAACGCCATTAAAACCGTCTCTGTTTGAGGGATTTGAGCGTTTTAACTCCCTGGGAAGAGCAAGCATTTGTTTTCGTTTTGTACTTTTTTTCTCTCAGCCCTATCTTTGTTTTAAGAATTTTTTGGAAATTGTTTTTGACATCTCTTAGGTAAATATATTTCGAAATGTGATAAGTGTCATTTGTCATACCTTTTGAATGGAAAGCTTCGGTTCGATTCTAAAATCTAATCAAGAAGATTTAAAATTTAATTTGATTTTGCTAAAATCGTAAATAACCTGAGCAACTGCTACGATAGGGGCATCTTTAAATTGGAAAGCCATTAACGGTAATAGTCGCTCTTTGCTGTCATCACTGTGCTATCAGACATCTAACTACGTTCACAAGATGGAATTTGGGAACCAGTGATAGAGACATCTGCTGTGGCCATTTAGTGAAGAGGAAAATATTTTTTTTTTTCAACAAGAGGGAATATCTATAGACAAAAAAAAGGAAATAAAAAGTGTTAATTTACCAATAATCCGTAAGGTATGTGTTGCCATCTCTAAACTGCAAGATAATAGACAGTATTTGATTCCCTAAAATAATATTGAAAAAAAACGAAATATAAATCGCCATCAGAAATCCCCTTTTCAAAAAAAAGGATCATAAATCATAAATTAGGCATAAATCATGCCTGGTTTACTGTTTAATTTTTTGCTTAATATCCACGAAGATACTATAGATTCTTGACGATTATTATTCGTAAATTGTTCCAATTTACAAGTGAAAAATACAAAAGTCGAAGGACAACTTTCGGACAAATGGGCTTCAATTTCCTAATAATTTCAACATTACGGACAATTCTAGATGTTATACAATTTATAAGGTCTGAAAAACTAAGCGTCTCATCTACAATAATGCCTAAATACCTAGTCGAGTTACATTTTTTATATTTTTTGTTATAGTTTTGTTATATTTATATTTTTTTCATATTTATATTTTGTTATATTTTTTCCAAAGGGCATAAAAAGGATGAGTCAGAAGTCAGAATAAGCCTGTTTTTTGACTCATCGAACTACTAAGATCTTATAGCTCCCTGCGAAATAGACTTTTAAGAAAGAACTTTCATGATAATATCATCAGAGTCCTTATGACACTGATCAGAGTTGAATGAAGAAAGATGTTTGCAAAAACTGGCCTAAGAAGCAAGATCAGGATGCTCTGATTTTCGTTAAAGTCGTTTTCTTTTTAAAAAATTAAGATTTTAGTATATTGATTTTTTTTAAAAATTTGGTTAATGTTGAAACAGAAAGCCCGTTTTTTGACTCAACAATGTGGTAAGAGCTTGCAGATCACTACCAAATAAGAAGTTGAATAGAGAACTTTGATGATTCACTCATCAGAGTCCTTAGACAACTGATCACAGTAAAATGAAGATAGATGTTTACGAAAAAAAAAAAACACATGAAGTAAAATCAGTGTCCTCAGATTTCGTTAAATTGTTTTCTGTCTAAAGATATAAGATCTTAGCACATTGATTTGCTAAAAACGGGGCTAATGTTGAAACAAAGGCTTTTAGTCCTATGCTTCTGCGGCCGTCTGTAAACTACAAAACATATAATAATAAATTCTTCAAAATAATATTGAAGAACAAATGTTAATAAGTATTACATTTAGGCATATAACATGCCTACTTTACAACTTTTATTTCGTTTTGCTTAATTCTTGTCAGGAATCTGTAGATCCTTGAGGTTTTTTTTGTAAATTTTTTCTTTTACAATTTTTTCACCTTCATTGTTTTATCACGTTTTGTGTAGGGTAAAAAAAGTGAGTTAGAATGTTGAAACAAAGGTTTGTAATCATGAGCTTGTGCAGCCATCGCTAAAATACAAAACACGTAACAATAAATTATCCAAAATAATAATGAAGAAAAAAAAAAAAAAATCACTACTGAAACCCTCTTTCCTAAAAAAAATTGATAAGTCACACCATTAAACATAAATCATGCCTCGTTTTCTGTTTTTATTTCGTTTTGCTTAATTTATATCAGGAGTCTGTAGATCCTTGAGGGTTGTATTCGATTTTTTTTTTTTTTTTCAGGGACATAAAAAAAAAATGTCGGAATGTTTTCTTCGTTGAATGTTATTCATTGTTTTATCACTTTTTTGTAAGGTAAAAAAAAGTGAGAGAATGGTGATATAAAGGTTTCTAGCCATATGCTTGTGCGGCCATCTGTAAACTACAAAACACATACTAATAAATTCTTCACAATAATAATGAATATAAAACCAAAAAAATCACCACCTGAAACCCACTTTCCCAAAAAAATTATCCTGTCATACATTTAGGCATAAATCATGTTTTATTTTATTTTGCTTAATTCTTATCAGGAGTCTGTAGATCCTTGATTTTAAATTTTTCCGTTCACAATTTTTTCATCCTCATTATTTTATTTTTTTTGTAGGGGCATAAAAAAAAGGTGAGTCAGAATGTTGAAACAAAGGTTTCTAGTACTGGTTATTTATTTTCCCAGGTGCGCATCACATTCTTTCAACTTAGGGATTTCTGGAATCTGTCTGTAAACAACCGAACAAAGCTATATAGAATTTCCGTTCCACCGGATTTACACCTAAGATATTTCCCGGTAATATATAGGATCCGTGCTCATCCCCAGCGATGAATACTCCTCATTCAAAAGTTATTTTTTGTATGGAAGTTCTTTTCACAGAAAGAAAGAAAAATCAAATAACAAAAAAAAGACAAATCTATACAAATCAAAATATATATATATATATATATATATATATATATATATATATATATATATATATATATATATATATATATATATATATATATATATCTGATGTGAAAGTCTATTAATTGTTGTTGTTTAATTATGAGCCATAAGGAAAGATTTATTCTTGACAAAAAAAAGGCTTCAGTTGAAGCAAAATTCAGAAAATAAAATATGAATTTAGTAAATAAAATTTAATTTAATCCAACTCTTATAAGACTCTGTGTCATAACAAAGGCCTTATATAATTTTATCGCAATTATTTCTGTTTATTTTTCCTTTTTTCTCGTACTTAATACATTTCTAAAAGAATTGACGCCACCGATTTCTAGACGAAACTTAAGAAAAAATAAAGCGCTCGTGCCGGTTTTCCCGCTATTCTCCTGCCATTTTAATTTCCGCTTTTGTACTATAAGTGTGACGTTAAAATTCAGGAAAAAGCATATGATTCAGGCGTATTAGTTTGTTATTAACAGTTGTGACTGGTCCGGGTTCAAGGCTGTCTCTGGGGGGGGGGGGGGGTGCCGACCCCCCTCCCTGAAATGTTAGTCTGACTCGTTAAAACTTAACAAAAGTGAATATAAATCAATTTTTGATGCGTTTATAAAAGTTTTTTGTAATAACCCCTCCCCCGAAAAAATTCTTTTGCCCCCCCCCCCAAAAAAAAATTCTGGATATGTCCCTCTGTGGGTTTGACACAATGATAGACTGACTAGATAGGTAGTGATAACATACTGAATTGACGGGTATATATTGGCTGTTCTGCTTAGTATGTGCATTTTTCAGATTTTTGAAAAAATACAAAATTAGCTTTTTTTTCATTTTTGGAATAGGAGAAATAGATAAAGATACAGATCATCGTCAATAGGTTTTCAAAATCCTGTTGTTTTTTTTCCCGTCTTTGTCACGCAATTTTCTGCTGGGTGTAGGTACTAGGATTTGACGTAGTACTGCTGAATGTAGTTATAGCACTACTCTCCTAGAACTGCTGGTACTGTTAGCACTGCTCTGCTAGTCCTAGTACTGCTGAATGTGGTACCAGCACTACTCTCCTAGTACTGCTGGTACTGCTAGTACTGCTCTGCTAGTCCTAGTACTACTGAATGTGGTACCAGCACTACTCTCCTAGTACTGCTGGTACTGCTAGTACTGCTCTGCTAGTCCTAGTACTGCTGAATGTGGTACCAGCACTACTCTCCTAGTACTGCTCTGCTAGTCCTAGTACTGCTGAATGTGGTACCAGCACTACTCTCCTAGTACTGCTAGTACTGTTAGCACTGCTCTGCTAGTCCTAGTACTGCTGAATGTGGAACCAGCACTACTCTCCTAGTACTGCCGGTACTGCTAGTACTGCTCTGCTAGTCCTAGTACTGCTGAATGTGGTACCAGCACTACTCTCCTAGTGCTGCTGGTACTGCTAGTACTGCTCTGCTAGTCCTAGTACTGCTGAATGTGGTACCAGCACTACTCTCCTAGTACTGCTGGTACTGCTAGTACTGCTCTGCTAGTCCTAGTACTGCGTGATGTAGGTATTAGGATTTCTCCTACGATGAAATCTATTTATACCCATGTATAGTTTCTAATTTGAATATCAGAAATTAAGCCAGGTAGAAAGGCTAGGGAGGACCGTCCTTATCTCAAAACCCGTTTTGTGTTAAGATTCTGGGTTTGTTAGAAGACGGCCGAGATGTGGCCGAAGAAGGCCTTTGACAGATAAACAGTGAAGTTTTTCTTCACACTCAGGCTGTTGACTAAGATGATATGAGGTCTTCCAGTGGCAGTTTTCAACCAAAATTCTACTGTCTGTCATGTTCTATTTTCGTTTGTCAATAACTACTTTCGTTCTCTTAATAGAAATTGTTGATGGAAATGTAAAGATGACCCTTGGTATGATTTGGACAATTATTCTTCGTTTCGCCATTCAAGATATCTCCGTTGAAGAGATGACGGCCAAGGAAGGTCTACTGCTTTGGTGCCAAAGAAAAACGGCTCCATACAAGAATGTCAATGTCCAAAACTTCCATCTCAGGTAGCTGTTTTTTCTTTTTTTTCTCTTTATATATATATATATATATATATATATATATATATATATATATATATATATATATATATATATAGACGAGTATATATAAATGTATATATATATATATATATATATATATATATATATATATATATATATATATATATATATATATATAGACGAGTATATATAAATATATATATATATATATATATATATATATAATTCAATTGCTCTTATTTTTTTTAGGAGTTTTTTAGGGTTTTTTTTAGGGCTTTTTGAAAGTGATAGTTTAATTCTTTTTCAATGCGCAGAATCGGGGTGGCGAACGTGGTTCGAGCGTATCACGGTTATTCTAAAAACATAACCCCCAGTATCGCCATTTCGGACCAGCGCGCTTGCGCATTTTCAATGCGCGTGTTCATGTATGGCGAGTATTAGAAACTGTACCAGAAGTCCCAAATTTGAACCAGAAGGATTGTGAAATGGGCATTGATTGGATAAAATTGATCGTATGACGTCACTTTCAACTAATCAAAGGCATTTTTCACTGCCCCGCAAAGTTCTTGAAAGAGAAAGTCGTATTTCATGCCTTTAGTCAAAGCGTCGCTGACAAAACAACCAACGAAAACTACATTTTCTTGAGTACTGTTGGTTCAAACTTGAGGCAGATGATACAATTTTTAAATATACGGCTCCTGGGTCATTTTGGGTTACTTTTGAAAAAAAAAACATACTGGGAGGCTACGCGAATGAGACTGGTGAACCTCGTTCGTCACTCTGAGAATGTATAGTATTTCTTGTAGGCTACAGTAATATTCGCGGCAGAAGGGATGAGAATGATGATATGACACTAGTCTTGGCCCTATTGTAGGTTTATAAACAATGAAAAGTCCTCTTAAAGGATCATAAAGATGAGCTTCTGAGAGTTCTTTCGGCTACGGGAACTCCCGTATGGGGACTAGTGGCGGACTCAGAATTTGGAGAGGGAATGCAATTCAGATTTCTAGCTTTAGATTAATTTTTAAACTCAAAGTGCGTATGTGTGATAATGGTAATTAATTTTTGCTTGACGAAATCATTTAAACTTAAGTGAATACTGCACGAAAGTATGTATCACCCCCATTAGAGTGTAGGAGGAACATAATTACCCCCGGATCCACCACTAGTGGCTGCCTATCGCCGGAAAAATATTTTTAATAAAAAATCCTGCCTTCAATTTTTTGGAGCTACTCTTATCACCTCAACTTTGACCATATATTATTCGAAGATTACTTCAGGGGCATGATAAAGCAGTTGATTTTTCTCCTCCCGTTAAAGACCTTTAGTCAGTCGTAAGTGGAGAAACATTAATCTAGACCAGGGCTTCCTGAATTTTTTTTCATTCACTACCCCATTTCTGATTACAAGTTTCCTGGCGACCCCATATAAATATAATTGAAAGATAAATAAATATTTTTTTATGATTCATTTATTAGCTAACAATATAAATATACACATGAAAATATATAGTTTTAGAATTCGTTAAAAACACACAAAAATCTAAAATAAAAAAATTCAACAAAGGTTGGAAAGTTCTCTTTATTATGCTTACAAAAATTATATGCCCTATTTATCATCAAAATTAAATTTTTTGCAATAACACAAATAAAAGAGAATTCTGACCGTCTTAGTTCATTCGAATATATTCTAACGCAGTCGTTGGGTGGTAAATATTAAATTGAAATGAAAGCAAAAACTTTAGTGAGATGAATGTGCCTGTTTTTTATTGTATTACTAATTAAATCTTGTTGGAATGTTTGACATTGCAGGACGTAAGACCTCTTCAACATTTTTTAGCTATAAACGATATTGGGGTTTGATATGTGTTAAAGCTCAAAAAGTAACTTCGCGTAAATATTGGTGTTGAATGGCAGAAGAACATATAATATGGGCAATTGTGGGAAATTCAGTGCTAGTTCTGATCCAGAATTTAGTCAAGGACTTTTTTGGAAATTGTATTTTTAAGTTTGAATCACTTGAAAGCTGAGCAAATTCCTTTTGAGCTTTAAGTGGCATGAGATCAACCTCAGTCAAATCAATACAAAACGGATTTTGAATCCAAGCTACCTTTTTGAAATCAATATTTAATATAAAATATGTACGGAACTAGGTTTTTAGCGCTTTTAAGTGATCTAAAACAATGTTTGCAATAAACGATTTACAAAGATTTCAGATGATTATAAAATTGTCGACACTGAAAAATATTTCGAACGATTTTTTTCTATCCTATTTTTCCAAATTTCAATCTTCTTAATGAAACTTTCAATTTTATCATTAGAAGTAAATATATCGCAAGTTTTTCCTTGAAGAGACAAGTGTAGGTCGTTTAATTTCGCAAAGATATCCGACAAATAACACACCTTGGATAGCCATAAGTCGTTTTGAAGAAAAGCAGCAACTTCACATTTTCGTTCGGTTAAGAATAATTCAGTTCCGTCTTTTAATAATAATAATAATCTTCTTAAACTTTGACCTCTTGACAACCATCTTACTTCTGCATGTAATAATAAAGTTGTATAGACGGAATCCATATTCTTACAAATATTTGAAAATAAGTGACTATTAAGGGCATGGCTCTTCATAAAATTTATAATCTTAAACATCATTCTGAAGTACAATGTTCAATTATGGTGCTAATTTTTTGCTGCAAGGGTCTCTCGGTGAATAAGGCAATGAGTAAAAGTTATATGGTCATAATGAGTAGCTTGAAAATGATTTAAAACCAATGTTTTTTCCCGTCCTCGCTCTTGCACCATCTGTGCGTAATGGGATGCACCATCTGTGCGTATTCCACAGCAATTTTTCTATTCTAGACCTTCAGTCTTTAAAACTTCATCAACTTTACAATATAAATATTTTTCTGTATTATGTTATAAATATTTGACTTTAAAATTTCTTGCGACCCCATGATTCTGCTACGCGACCCCATTTGGGGTCGCGACCCATAGTTTAGGAAGGCCTGATCTAGGCAATAAAAACTATTTAAAGAACGTGCCTGAACAATGCCATTTAAAACGTTAATGGTTGGCTTAAATATTTTATATCCTTTACATAATAGAGCATATATCCGCCTTGATTACACTTTAATTTACTCTGTCTTAATGTTGGCTGTTATAAAATTATCGGAAATAAGAGTGGATTTTTTTTTGTTATCCCCGGCAGAGTTAGAGTTGAAAGAAAAACAAATATAATTACACTCTGATCATCAACATACCCAGAACATACCGAGATTAGTTTAGGAGGGGACGGGGATTCAACTAATGAAAAGTTCTTCGTTAGAATAAACACACACGAGTTTTATCCGAGAGATGATTACTTGCTCTGGGGAAGGGGGGATCTTTCCAAGGAGGAATCCTCCCATCTGTACAGGAATGTTTAATTGTGAGTTAATACCCGAAAAGTGCGTAATTGAGTGTACACGTGGGTATTTCAGGGGCAGGAGTGTTAATTGTGGAGGGGGGATCTTACCCCCTAGATTTTGAAAAGTATCTTTTTTGGTATTTTAATTGACAAATTCCTTTTTTTAGTATTTTCATTGAAAAAATACAATATAATTGCTTCTCTTAGATTTAAAATGACCTTGCTATTGATATTTACTGAAAGTTGATTTTCTTTTTTTTTGAGGAAGTGGGGATCCGAATGCTAAACATTCTTGATATTTTTGAGCAGGTCTAAACTCTTATGTCCAATTTGTTTGAGTGAGAAAACTCAATTGTATAATTTAGAAATGTTAGTGCTCTGCCTTTAATTATTTGATAAAACAATACCTTCACAAATTATGTTAACGTTTTATTTATCATTTCAAATACTAGTGTCCGACAGATGTATAAACATACTGTTCAGCATTGTTTACTTTTTCTTGTAAATAAACGAGATTTTTTTTTTTTGAATGTAAGAAAAAAAAGGAGCAAAAACTGGAGAACTTCCAGCCCTCATTCTAATTTAGTTTGTAATCAGATTTTGAAAGCTTATCCGCTGTCTCATGGCTCCAAGATTGTCCTTACCAAATTTTCACGTATTGAACTCGAAGGTTTTTAGTGCTTAATTATCAGAACGAAGGAAGGAAAAATAGAACTGTGATTTATATATATATATATATATATATATATATATATATATATATATATATATATATATATATATATATATATATATATATATATATATATATATATATATATATATATATATATATATCCGCTGTCTCATGGCTCCAAGATTGTCCTTACCAAATTTTTACATATTGAACTCGAAGGTTTTTAGTGCTTAATTATCAGAACGAAGGAAGGAAAAATAGAACTGTGATTTTTATATATATATATATATATATATATATATATATATATATATATATATATATATATATATATATATATATATATATATATATATATATATATATATTCCTGGAGGGGAGTGGGGTCAAAGCATGTAAATGAATATTTTTACACCACTTTTTAGGAGTTGGGCCGTTTATATATTACTCAGGGCTTGTCTTGTCTCTTGTCTAACCTAACGCTTTGTCTTAGATACGTGTTTGAAAATTATGCTGACAACTAATGTAAATAGTATAGATATTTTTGTATAGTTGAATGAAGGGCTATGGAATGGAACCATATTGGTCCGTTAAATGTAGTCTCGAGTCGTCAAAATGTTCTTACTGGAACCAAGTTGGGATAGAAAAACAACTCTTTCCTGTGTATAGTTATGGATGTAAGCTGTATAGCAAAAACTGATTACGGATATCAAGCACCAGTCGGTGTGATCCGTTGTTCACCAGCGGGAGCCAAAAACCCAAGCACCGGTTCTAGCGAAGTGAGAGCCCACAACTTTTCTGTTATTCTAGTGCATGTTGTGATTATCATGTAATGTTTACTTACTGAGACACTCCTATTGAGCCTCTATCTCATTAACGAAAAAGTTTCAATCCTTTTTGTCACATTTGACGGAATATTTTATGTACTCAAGCTAAAAACGTCAAAAACTTTGGAAAATAATTTTGGAATCATGTGAATAAAAATGTATTCCTATATATATATATATATATATATATATATATATATATATATATATATATATATATATATATATATATATATATAACCCTATGATAAGGACAGAACTTGTTATTTTTCGTAATTTATAGATTTCAAGATTAACGTAATATAATGAGCGAAAAGCTTATCACTCTTTTCCAGGAAAGATAAAACAAACTTTCGAAATAAGTATCACCTTATTTTTTCAGATGTTTCTTTCTAAACGACAAATCTGAATAAAAATATTGTTAAATTTACCATTTGGATTTCTGACTTTGAAGTCCAAAAAAATTATTTATAAAGTCAGCATCATAGCATCTAGAATATACTTTAATTTTCCATAAATAAAATTCCCGTTATTTTTCTTGAAATACAATGCTTCTTTCAATGGATTTGCTCTTTTCTAATTAATTCAGCGCCCAAATAGCATTAGACAGTTTTAAACCTCATTTTTACCATGCTATACTAATTAGATTTGCTTAAAGTATACGCTATTCCGGAAACCTCTTTACTGATGTTGTTTTGGAAACCTCTTTGGTGACCAATATACTTTTGGTTTTCAGCTTCAAGAACTTCAAACACATTGAAGCTTCAGATTAGCAATGCAGTGGTTATTAATTATTCTAGTAAAGAGTACTGCAGCAATGTCATTCTGAAAAGCTAGGGATAGATACATAGTACTAATTGGGCTTTGTAAGAACATATTTTTTACTTTTAATAACGACTAACAAGGATAAGGTTCAATTGGCTACAAAGTTTTAAAGATCACGCTGATTTTGCTCACTTTAAGCATACACTATTTTGGAAACCTTTTATAGTGACCAATTTACTTTTTTTATTTTTAACTTCAAGAAGTTCAAACAATTTTTAACACGGTATTTTAAAAATCGCGCATGTAGCTTTTGCTTAGAGCACACGTTATTTTGGAAACCTTTTTTCAATAATTTCTTAGACCAAACTGTATTTCCATTTACAGAATTTAAGAGAGGGAAAAGAGGTATAATTTAAATAAAAGAATAAAAAAAAGAAACTTTAAATAATAAAATTCGAATATTTCGACTCCACGTCCAGGAGCCTTTATCAACCGAAAAAAAATTGATGTCACCAAAAAATAGTGTGACCTCATGTTTGAACATCAATATTAATTAAGCTCTAAACATAATTTACTATTTATTTAGCTTCTAGCATTGAAAATATTTAATTATTTTTATAGAATAATTATAATAAATATATTTTTTATAAAAATATATTTAAAAAGTTCTTATAAAATATATTTATATGTATTTTTAATCTTAATTATATATTTGCGCTATGAATTATATAAATTCTAATTATATCTAAATTTAAGTATATTATAGTTCTATATTTAAAATTGAAAAAAATACGTTTTTTCCCTCTTAAATTCTGGAAACCTCTTTTAGTGAAACCTCTTTTAATTTTGTTTTTCAGCTTCAAAGATGGTCTTGCATTTTGTGCTCTCATACATCGTCATCGTCCAGACCTACTTGACTACAGCAAACTCTCCAAAGATAATCCACTGGAAAATCTTAACTTGGCATTTGATATTGCCGAAAAATATTTAGATATCCCTAGAATGTTGGATCCTGAAGGTAATTTACGCTCAGAAAATAAAATTTGTCTCAGAAAAAAAAAAAAAAAAAAAAAATTATGCCATTTAGGATTAAAAGTATTTCAGGTATTTACCCTGCATCCAACTGAGCTAATTGTAACTAGTAGCAATAACTTAATGAATAATTATGAGGATATATTATGCGCGGTTTAGACATTACGGTAATATTAATCAAGCTTTAAATATAATTCAGTATTTCTTAGCATCTTGCATTAAAAATGTTTCATTTATTTACCCTGTGTTCAACAGGACTAATTGCAATCGGTTGCAACTACTTTTTGAGCAAACATAATTATTGCACTCTATTGAACGCGGTTTGAACATCAAAATTAATTTCTTGCAAAAAAAAAAAAAACTTGTAACTTTAAATAAAACCTTTGAAACTAACCAAAAATAGTTTTAGCTTGTACTGACAGATAAGTATTCCAAGAGCTTTCTATCTGTGAACAAATTGCAGTTTATTTAGCTCTGAAGCCCAATATACCTCTATATATTTGCACATTTGGGGATGGGGAGTAAATTATTTGGACAGTGCGAAGTTAGAAAACAATTCTTACTGCATAATATGCAGAATAATCGTACCAAACACATTAGGCATGCAGACTCGCTATAATTCCCCCCCCCCTAACGTTCAAAGATAGCGAAAAAATTTGTTTCTAAAGTATTATGTTTTCATCTTACTTTTTTATATTTCTTAAGTATTGATTGTCAGAGAAACATATTACAAGCACATTAGGTAGGGTGCATATCATACAAATGCCAACTGGTCTTCCAAAGAAATGCATACGACTCATTTGCAATTGCCTGTTGAATTGCAATCACCTGTTGGATTGCAATTGCCTGTTGAATGCCAAAAATTAAAAAATGAGTTACAATAAGCTTATTAAACACGTGTTTATTCGTTTCTTTTCTTTTTGCCAATGGGCCAATTTGGGCACATTAGGCCAAAAATAAAAGTAGGTCATTCCTGAATGCGATGGGAAGAGGTCATAAGGAAGGGCTTAAAGGAAATTGAAACTTTATGAGAGGGATTAAAGAGTGAAGCTTTGAATAGATTGGGCGGAGAAGGTGCTTGTGTAGCTCTGTGTGCCTCAGGTGGCTTGGTGCAGCAACAAGTTGCTGTTAGTAGTATTAGTAGTAAAAAAGGAACCAGTTTTGCTAAAAAAAGACATGAAATATTTAATTATGGGCATTTCTTTTTTTAGTAGCCCTTGCTTTGTATGATAGTCCTGACTAGTTAATAATCATAATAAATAGTTTAACAGCCGAAGAATCTATGTTTTCAAAGAAAATGTCTTGTTTGATCCAAACTTGACTTTCACTTTTAAATACAGTTTCTAATAAAGTAAAATCAACACTTATTTTGAAGAGTTTTTCATTCGGCTGACTGTTGGTGGCGCAAGCAGTATTTAATTCTAGCTATATAGCTTAATTCTGGCCAGGGGCGAGTCCAGGATTTTTTTTAGGAGGGGGGGGGAATAGGTTGATCCGAAAAAAAATTAGGGGGGGGGGGTGCAAAATAGGTTGATCCGATAAACTTGCGTTAGGAGCAAGTTTAATTAACGCAAACTTTAGTTAATTAAGTAAATTACACTACTTTAAATACGCTAAGAAGCGCGCGCCCCCTCGCCCCCTGGATCCGCCACTGAGTCTGGCACTAGTTAAAGTATCGGAATTTGCTTTCTTATCAGCTTCACATAATCTTTGAATGCTATATGCTTTTAAGGCAAGACTGATATATCTAGTTTTCTAATTTAAGCATTTTTAGCTGTTTTTTTTTTCTAATGGGCATGGGTAAATTTAATCAAAACTCCGGGGAATAGGGTTTGCTACCACGAATATTATCATACAAAGCGTTAGGCCACCAGTATTGTCGTCAAAAAAGGAGTCAGTATGCTGTTACCACCAATGTTATCATACGAAGAGTTAGGTAAACGGGGAAGGAAGCCGACACTTAATGGGATGATTAAGAGTGCTTGCCGTTAATCTACTGTTACAGGCTAGCACCTATAACCCATAACTACCCGGCTTTATCTGGGTGCGTAAAACCCCAATGCTCTGGTATACTGGCATGTCTCTAGGAACACCACTACCACGTCTGGGAACCCCGCGCCCAGGCTGAACCGGTCAAAGCTGTAAAATATCCAAGAGTCACTCAGGTTAAGGAAAATAACTTTCGTAACATTAAAAAGAGCTAACATTTAATTCAGAAGCCAATGGCAGGTTTAAGAATGAACCAAAAACGTAAAAAATCAACTAAGAATATTGTACACCATCGCGGTGTACAAGACGGTGAGAGGGCGGGGCCAAGAGAGCGAGACCAATAAGAGAAGGGTGAAATAAATGGGGCTTTTATCATCCATTTCACTGGTTTTAATAACAAGCTATAAAATTTGAACTTATTTTAACAAAATAACTTACAGTGACGCATCGTTACGAAATATCAGACGGAAAAATCAGATAATCAGGCATTAATTTAAAGCAGAATTGATAAGACAAGAATTTTAATGCGATTAAAATCTTTTAAAGAACAACAGGAAAGGAAAAAGTGAATTTATGTAAAAAAGGAAAGGAAATTTATCTGATACTCAAGTTTGTGTCACCATGACACCCAACAATAACCCTTTTTTTTTCTCCCCGTGATTTCAAGGAAACCTTTTTAAGATGACAAATAAGTTTTCAAACCATGTGAACGGCGTCTGTTATTCTTGTTTTGACCTCAGTTGAAATACTTGACTTTCTTTTTTTTGAATTCTTGGAAATAAATTGTAAAAGGGACCTTAATATTTTGGAAGTCTCTTGGTTTATCTTGAAATGGTGAACATTTTTTTCTTTTCAAGTTTTAATCAGTTTCTCATGCTCTTTGCCTGCTATCTCAAGAAATTTTTTTTACATTTCTAGCTTTCTTGTGGAAATGGAAACTTCTAGTTTTCTAATGGAAATTCATTTTATTTAACTAAATGACCTAGGTAACCGTTTGTTAGTCCATGTGGCTCTTTCATATATTTTTAGGATAGACAAATGAGTCTTGAAACCCTGACAATATTGTTGTTGCTTTGAATTTATTTAAAATACAAATGACAATGGAAAAAAAAAATTACTGTTTCAGTTGGTTAAGTGGAAAGAACACAACCGCATATATCTTATACAATCAGAAAAAAACGGGAATTCAATTTTTAATAGAAAATAAAGACCTTCCTATGCAATTATGGGTATTAGCAGGCGTTTAATTTAAAAAGAAAGAACGTGGGTGAAAAATTAGCAAAGAAATAAGTGAAAAACATATGGCCCCAAATAGCTTAAGAAGGAAATATACAATCTGACCAATATGACCAATAAGACCAATATGAAAGTGCCTGAGTTTGCTTTCTAATCAGTTTCACACACCCTTTGACAGCTATTTTAAGGCAAGAATGTTATTTTTCAGTTGTCTGATATAAATATCTTTTGGCATTTTATTTTGACTAAATGACTTGGGTAACTTTTTTTTTGTCAACGTTCTTTGAAGCATTTATTTTGGAATAAACAACCGAGTTCTTAAATTCATAGAATAGTGTTTGTTATTTTTGCTTTGACCTTGGTTGTCCTTTTCTATCAAATTCTTAGAATTAAGTTGGAAAGTTGACCTTGAGACATTGGAAAGTTCTTGGTTTATCTTGGAATGCTTTAACATTTTATTGTTATGGCTATTTATTATATTTTATTATGGCTAAGCTTAGATAAAGAGTTAAAAAGTGAGTTAAGCTGCAGGTGCATAATCATAACATATAGATAAGAGAAATAAATGAAACATTTCAAGGGGAAATTTTCAAATATTAACTATCAGAATGCTAAAACTAAAAAAAAAAAAATCAACCAACAGCGGCCAATGAATTCGATACGAAAATTTTGATATTATTTTATTCTTTTTTGTGTGTTTTACTCTGTTATTTATAGTCGGTAATATATATACATATATATATATATATATATATATATATATATATATATATATATATATATATATATATATATATATATATATATATATATATATATATATATATATATATATCGTCTAGGTGACATATTCAGCATCAGAAAACTCGGGTTAAAACAAAGCATAAACTAAAAACACTTGAATTTGGTATTTAAAAGCGAAATTGGGCGTTTTCATTAAGAATGGGCTCAATTATAAAACATGCATTGTGCAGGAAAATGAAAAAAAAGTGATAAGTGACTCCGTGTCTGTGGGTCAGTTTTTTTTTCACTGGCAAAGCTTAATTTAGTTTGCTCAAGGCCTAGCAAAATGACTTGGTAGCAAATATTAATTTTGAGAGCATCTCTAAATCCAAGAAAAAGAGACACAATCAGCGGCTGGTTATTCAATAGGCTAGTATATGTTGTAGCCTACCTACACCTTTTGTAAGTTGTAACATTTTAGAACCGGAGTGAAATATTTTTAATTGCTGCATTGCTGAAATTGGTCTCGTAGCTCAAAAAAGATTCTATTTCAATTAATTGTACCCAGAAGACAATTGAAAAATTGGTTGTGACTTTAGCCCCTGATTGGATATTCATCATTTGTGAATTTGTTGCACTATTTTGTGCACTATTGTGAATTTGTTATTATGTTTAAGTGACCTCAATTTCAGGCACTTGATATGCTTTCTTTAGTATTTTGATCAAATCTGCCATATCTAAGGGTCATCGAATTCTCATTAGCTTAGGGGCACGCACTGTCCATGTCTGCCCTCGGGCCTTTGACGAGCAGGTGAAACTTCAGCGCTTTGGGAAGCGAACAAGTTATATAGGGGAAAGATAGTGAACCACGCTAACCATTGCGCTTTATTCAATTGAAAGGAGAATAAATCGAAAGACGACTCTTTTATGCTGTGTAAAAAATACTTGTTTTTTAGTGAACAGAATATCAGAATAGAAAGAAATTTACATAATTTTAAACTATAACAGTTTTAGGTACTAAAATAATATTAACATCTAGATAAACACGATCAGCATATTATCCCAAGTTCTAATTGCTATTGTGACTCCCCAGTAATCGAACCCTAATTATTCCAATGCGTGTATATAATATGTACATAGAGTGTATATATACATAGAGTAGTACATAATCCGTGATGCAATAGTACATGCTAATGAGCTGCTAGTGGAACTACAGAAAATGTTCTAGCGGACGTTTCTATGGAATCCTTGAGTGCATACTTTTCTATGTGTCGAAACAGCTTTCACTATTTACATTTTCCCTTTAAATAGAGACCAAGCAGCCATCTAGCATTAAAAAAAAAATTCAGGATAGTCAGAAGTAGGACTATCTGCTGTATATGTTTAAATACCTTTTATCTAAATGTGATAAACGATTTGTGTAAAACCAAGAGCAGATTCTGTCATAGGTGCCACCAGGAGGCCATGGCAACCTGCGGAAGTAAAAGACCTGCCTTTAAGACCTATGTTCCTGTGTACCCCCTCCTTTCTCCTCCCGCCTATGTAAAACCAAGCAAATTCATTTTTGCGAAGATATTACTACCTAGTAACACATTCAAAATGATATAACGCAATTCCACCTTCTCTGTGGAAGATTGCCCCCTCCCCCACCCTGTGAGCGGTGTCCTTGTATTATTTCTATATATCTTTTGTCTGATTTTTACGCCGTTGCGAATCATTTCAACTGTGACACCCCCGTAACTTTTCGTCAAATTGTTGCTTAATATGACATACCTATGTATATGTACAGTTTAAACTTGACTTGGTCATCTAAAATGATGTGCGTTGAATTCATGCGTCTTCTTCTTTTTCACCGTCAGTAGTGAAAAAAACGAATCATATCAAAATAGTAAACAATAAAAGATAGCAAGTTGTGGACAGTGGAGATATACAGGGAGAGGTTTTAGGGACATTCTTAGTGACGTAATCAAACAGTAAGTTAGTCGACGTTCTATTGACTACCTAATGTAGCAATACTAAGCTTTTAATGGTGGTGTTCTAAAACGCGGGAAACGCGCATCGAGAAAAGCAAAGCTCAAATAGCCATTACCCGGTAATTGGATGTCTGACGCTGTATAATAAGGGTTCCTCACTCCGGAAACTATATTTAAACTTTAGTTTTTTGGGTTTAGGGGAAAAAAAGTACCTATGTTAAGTTAGGCTCTGTATTTAATATACGCTTTGCTTTACCCCCACCCCCCGAATGTGCAAATATATAGTCGAAATTTGTTCCTAAACTATTATATTTTAATCTTATTTTGTTTTATTTCATTAGCATTAACCAAACTTCACTTATCGCGTGTTTTCCGAATTTTAGAACAGTACCCTTTTAAATAATTAAAATTACGTTTCAATGTAATTAAACTTAAGTGAAAATATAGCTTTTGAAAAATGTCTACTATGTGAAGCCCCCCCCCCCCCAAAAAAAAAGTGAAGTAAAAGACTGCAATTTTATGCGAATAGAACTTGCTCTTTTACATCGTAGTATAAAAAGTGGTTTGAATTAAAGATGGTGCCACAAGTGTTTTCTTTTTTTCTACTCGAAAAACAGCTGAGACAATAAGGAAGTAAAATAGATTGCTGTAGAACCGATGTTCAAAACAGTGAAGTATTGATAAATTTTTATGATAAGTAATAAGAAACGTTCAGAGGATTTTTTCACCTATTGTTGGGACAGAAAAAAAATAATATAGAATTGGAAACACTGGATCCTACCCCAAAAATTCATCAAACCTATATTAAGGAGGTTGTACTTACTTGACTAATTTGAATTTTCTTAGACTTGATAAACACACCGAAACCGGACGAACGAGCAATTATGACGTATGTTTCTTGTTACTACCACGCTTTCCAAGGAGCGCAACAGGTAACAGTATAGCGCATGCGTTAGCCTGACTATATTTTGCACGCTCATGTTATCTCTGCCAGTGTTGTCAGCTAAGCTACCTAAAGCTACATATTGATTCTTTCTCTTGCAAAACAGGCTTGAGTAATGTCAAAGTGGATTATCGAGTATTTACAAATATTAGAGGAATATAAATTTGAGGAGTTTTTGCTATGAATATCATAACGCCATCTAACATATGCCGGGGCACAAATGTGCGGAAATACAAAGTTCTCTTTTTGAAAATGAAAACGTTTTTTGATAAAGCTGAATTACCTCTCCTGAATCATATTTTAGAAAATTATTTTAATGCTTTTTATTTATAATAAATTTTGATAAAAAAAATAGCTATGAAAGAAACTGTCAATCTAGTTTTTGTTTAAAGTAATTGGTATTATCAATTTAAAGAACTAATTTTGGGTAAGAGCAGTGCCAAGCTAGAATTATTTCCAATTAATTTTGTTCTTTTCTCTAGCGCTATTTATTAGAGATTTTAATGATCCCCATCTTTCGAGGAATCTCTGTTTTCAAGTTTGTGGCAATTCCTTTTGTAATTTCTTATATTTGTTATGGTAATTTGTTTTTATAATAATTTTGAGGTAATCACCTTTTGATGCTGATTTTGTATGGTAATTTGTCTGTACCGTCAGCCAAAACGTTTTATTAGACGAAATCTGTTTTAGTCTCTCAATTTTAAGCGACAGTTTATTTTGGCGTTACTCAGTAAATCTTCCCGGATAATGACAAATGAAGATGCTGCTTTGGGTCAAAGAGGGGCGTATTGGGTGAAGAAGACTTAATTTCCTTCCAAGTAGACCTCTAATTTTATTTAACCTATTTTAGGCTATCTAATTTAACGCATTGTTGATTTATTAGATTTAATAGGGGGATTTATAGGGGGTTGGGGGCTGGCGCAAAATCTGGAAAAGCTGCATGATTTGCCAGTGTTTTTAATTTTTCAGTTAGGGTCTTTCGGAGGAATGCCAAGAGCTTATCTAATTGGCAGATAATTGCAATTGTATTCTTGCTTTTAAAAAGAGTTCCCTCAGCTTCCTTACCAAAATATTCCCTCGAGTTATACTTTTAAGGGCAGACAGGTTATTGGTAAACGCATCTTATTGATTTGGAGGAACCTTGATAAAAAAAAAAACTGGTATAAACTCAGGCCATATCCTGAGGAGGGGTTTTGGGGTTGACCCCCCGAAATGTACTCAACTCGTAAAATGTAGTAAAAGTGCATAAAAACTTTTGTAGCCTTTTTAAGGTGTTTTGTCCCCCTCCCGAGCAAAAATCCTGGATACGGCCTTGGATGCATTGCCTTGCACAGCCTTTTATACATACGGCCTCGTACGGCCTTTTATATATGCATTGCATTTGTTTTTAAGCTTTATAGCTGAGCAGATAAAGCTAATGTGCGTATTGACTTGCTGTCAACTTTGCCTACTATTTATTTTCTCTCATGTTGCTGAAGATTAAGTTTTTTTGTGATAATAGTTTGGTACCCGAAATTACTAGACATATATTTCTTTCCGAAAAATCATTGGACAAGTTACGCTTCGCTGAGGCCTTCAAAAAGGCCTTTCCTCTCTATCGAATCTTATTGTAAGTAGTCTCGTAGCTTCTATGTACAATAAAGAAGGACCAGCAAAGTCTTTAAAAATCCTGAGCAGGCAACCCTCTAAACCTGAGTGGCTCTTCAAGGAAGTATCAAATCAATGTAGGTATGGACTATTTTGTTTTTCCGATACATCTTTTCCTCTGACTGATCCATGTAGTAATGTTAGCCGTACCTACGAAAGGGAATGCTCAAGCCGATTATAATTGTTCATAGCGGATGAGCGTTTTAAGATTAGACGCCTATTTATGGTCACTAACGTAACCATTGTTAGTGAAAAGTTATAGAATGTGTTAATAGAATCATGATTCCCTGAATAGGCAAAAGGTAAGGTCGTGGTTAAGTCAGGCGAACCCGTAGGTTTAGCGTATATTATCAGAGTAAGATGTTTAAAGGGTTTCGATTTAATTACTTTTAGATTTGTAGTTTTGGCACCTTGTTGATATCATGTGTATTTGTCGGGTTCATGTTGAAAATGGTTTGAACACGTAAATAATGAGAAGTTGAGTTTTTTGTTGGACTTACTTATTTGTACTTACAATGGCCATGGACTATTCATCCCCATTCGGTGCCAAGGATTTGCTGGATCACTTTCTGTCCGAGAGGCCGTCCAGTCTCAAAATTGTGTACATCAGATGCTGCGTACCATGTGCGGTGGAATCAAAAGAACTGGGCGTGACGGGTACTCCCTGCTAGGCTCAAGAAGTGGCGATCCAAGATGCATACCAGATGGTAGAGAGGGGGCTACCCTTCGGTTCTGTCATTTTCTTCAGTTTTCTGTTTTAATATCGTAACCAATTGCTTGGCTATGTTCATCCTAATTTTTGAAATCGTGTAAATCAGGAGGCGTGTTCCATATTTGGTGAAGGTGTGTCCTGCTTGGTGTGAAGAAAATTTGTCTGTAGGGTGTTCCATGCCTGGCGGAACAAGTGGTGCTCCGAGATGTATAACAGGTGGTAGTTAATGGGTGACCTTGCGGTTCTGCCACTTTGTTTGGTATTCTAGTCGGGTGTGGAACCAATCACTTGCTCTGAAATACAAACTTGAATCTTTGCTACGTAAGGGTGGAGATGACAAGCTGATCCATTTCTTAAGAGATCTCAGGCTGGAGTATCTCTGATACACATGTGTTTCTAATCCCTGGTAGGCTATATGTCAGAAATTTATATATCCCTGATTTATATTCAGATTTTTGTGTTGTTGTATGGTCTCTTGTGACCGCATGAGCATGCTTTGAGTTTAACTTTGAAATAACCGTTTTTTGTTTTCATTTTTATGGTCGATTAATTTAACAACTGGTGTTAGGGCAATTAATTTTTTTTTTCATTGATATTCTTTTAACCGCCAAATTCTTCTGAACCTTTTTCAGGAACAGAGGAAAGAATCGCGTAGCTGAATTACTTCCAATTATTCAAAGACTATATTTTTTTTCCACTCTTTTATATTTATTATAAAAAGATGATTTTAATAATCTTTAAGTGACGTAATCATATATATTTTTAATATTAGTCACGGTGGTAATCAATTCAAAGATACGACTTTATTGAACTGTCTTAGACAGTATGTGAGAGAGGTGTCGGCAACACGTAAATGGCTAGTACCAGCTCAAAAGCAAGAGTAACTTTCTTAATCATAGTTCTTCTATGTTTAAAATAAAACGAACAGAAATTATTCCGTATATAAGGGGGTTGTACCCTCCTCAATACCTCGCTCTTTACTTTAAAAGCTTGATTTTTAATGACCTTTGAAACGCAAGGGCTGTTTAAAATTAGAATAAGACACTTTTTTAAAAGTACTAAAAACTAGCGCGAAGAGCGAGGGATTGAGGAGGGGGAAAGCCCCCTCGTGTACGGAATAATTTCTGTTCGTTTTGTGAAAATTCTGCTTTGAAGGCTGTCCAATATTACGTCTCTCTTTTTACACTGTGAAACTGATACAATTGGTAATATATACGTTGTTTGCTGGCATCGAAGATTTAAACGACCTTTGATTTTTTTTTTTATTTAGATTGTTTCTTGCGTCTAATAGTAGGTTTAATATGCCTGTTGAGTATGGCAACTTATGGTTTGGAATTTTGCTTATATTAATCAATCAACTAACTCTGCTTTCTTACCATTTCGTGCTGCCTGCCTGATATTCAGATTATGATAACAGTCCCATGCCTGATGAGAGAGCCACAATGACGTATGTTTCCTGTTACTACCACACATTTGCTGGTGCTCAGAAGGTAAATCCTGGTGTTAGCTAACCCTGGTGGATTTGGGTGCACGTATTTTGAATCATTATTTCACGTATATTGACCTTTTTTGTTTAATGATGATTGTTTCTAGCTGATTCCAGGTAAGTATAGGGGAAAATGCTTCTTGGAGCTGATGTTTACTTCAAATCAGTTTTGTAGATCTTGCTCACCGTAATTGTCTTTTGATGTCTGATTGACCGTATTTCAAACTATAAGCCGTACGAAAAATGTGGTTCTATCTTAATTTCTTGGACTATAACGAGGAAAAGGTTGAGATTTACACGGTTAAATGACAAATATGTTTGTTAAATATTAGAATTTTTCTTTTATAAAGATCGATGGCACTTAGTACTACAATAATTTGCTAGTAGTAGGAAGTCTGCTACTAGTCTACTACTACTTTGGTGGGGGCTGATTGGACTAGAAATTGGAACTTGTAGTGCCCTTTTTAAGAGTCAAAAGTGATTGGAGGGCACCTAGCCTCCCCTGTTCTCTTTTCCCCAAATGTATATGATGGAAATTTGAGAGGATACCTTTTGCAGATGAAGGATGAAAGATGGCCGAAGATCGTCCTTTTCGGCAATCTATCGACGGCCAAACGGAAAGCAGCTCGTCTCTAATTGGAGTGGGAAGGGGTCGTAAGAAAGAAACTAAAGGAAACTGGGACTCCTTGGCAGGGTGTAAAGAGGGAAGTTTTGAATAGATTAGGATAGAAAAGGAGCGTGCGTAGCTGTGGTGGCCCCAGACGGCTTGATGCTGCACTGAGTAATGGTTATTAGTAGTAATAGTAATGGTAGTAAATGCTCCCAGTATGCCATAGGTCATTTTGGCTCAAGGCTTTCATATATAGTTCGAGAAATGTCACCCGAAAATCCGAAGCATTTATCATTAATATTGCATTTTTAAATGTGTCTTTGAGCTAGAATAATGACTATCCCTAGTAGGAAAGCTGCAAAATTGAAATGCACTGGTTTTTAGGATGTTTGACATTGAATTGGATCCTTACAGAGTCAAAGCTGGACCTTCAGTTGTATCGGTTAGAGACCTACAGAGTCTTGTTCCGAATGTTGTATACCATCAGCTGTCTTCTCGACATTGGTATGAATTTGTCTTGGAATTAGACGAAATTCCAAAAGAGTATAAAAGCGAAGGTGATTTAAATAAGAGCCTACGTACTAAATGTTTAAAAGATAGCGCCTTCTCCTTTTTTTGTTTAAAAATGAGATCTTTTTACGTATTTTTCTGCTATATTTAACTGTCTACAATGTTTGCCCTGTATCATTATCAGAGTTATTTTTCTGCTGTGATGTTAAGCCAAACGATATTAATTATCTTCAGAGGATGCATCTACGGTTTCAGCTCTACTTTTTGTAAAGCCAAATTTTTGTAAGGCAACTTGATGCCTTACCACAATTCACGTCATTGATGACGTGAATAATTGTTGGAGGAGCCATTGACCTACTTCGTCTATCCCTTCTTACAGAAGAAAATCTTGACGTGGTTTGATTCAAATATGGTGCAAAGCGTGTCTATCAACCAGATTTTTGGTTGAAGGGGCTAACAACCAAATTTTTGTGTCCGATCATAAAGATTGAAAATCATTGGTTTTTTCCGGCTCAAACAAAATGCTATTTGATGTTTGTATTTGATGAACTTGATATTCATATTTTACAGCCACGTTGAATCAATCAATCTGAAATTTAAGGAAAACAGAGAAAAAATTACGAAAGTTCAGACCCCCACAAAGGTTCATTGTTAAGCCAAACGATATTAATTATCTTCAGAGGATGCATCTCACAGGACCCCCACAAAGGTTCATTGGCCTGTGAGAGTGAGATACTAAACATTACATTAAATTACTGCACTAACTGAGCATTAAGTTAAGCACTAATTACATTATGTAATAGCACAAAAAACAGTTGAAAAGGAAAGATAGAGGGGGAAAAAGAAGGGAGGAGAGAACTAACTATCTAGGCATAGGAGGTGGTCAGTTATCTTTTTTTAAACTGTTCATAAGAATGACAAAGCAGAATTTTGATAGGTAGGGAAATCCAGATGGAGGCAAAACATAAAACTGGATCAAAATCTGATCTTTTCGTTTTAGTTTTATGAATGAAAATATCCATGTCATTTCTGTGAGAAAAAAAAAACAATCGATTCATAAAACTAACATAACTATTTATATTTTTTTTATCTTTTACACATATCAGTGGGCATCAGTAATTTATTTAATGCGACGAGGCTAAGCCAAACTCTGCTGCTCATCCTGAGAGGGTGTATGCGTAGTTTCAGCTCTATTAATTATATCACTACGAAGGAGTAAGGTGAAACAATGTCGTTTTAGAATATGAACCCATTTTAGTCGGATAGACTAGTAGGGAGTTGCTTGGTTTTGAGCAACTATTATTGGCCAGGGTCATAGAACAAGGAACGGAGCGAAGGACATCCATGATCTTAAGGCATATAGCTGTTTGGTATCTTTAGATAGTGAAGGCTAATTCTGGAATATTTCAATTTAATAACGAGATTATTCTAGCTTATCACAAGGACTTCTCAAGTAATATGCAAGAAGATGGGATCTTTAGTTGAAGAAAGTAGAAGAGTTGAAAGTTTTGAACTTAGAAAGTAGAAGATCTAAGAAACAAGAAGATTAAAAAAGAAAGTTTTGAAAGTAGAAAGTAAGAAAGTAGAAAGAAAGAATCGTTTAAGAAAGTAGGAGATTTGAAATTTTGAACTTAGAAAGTAGAAGATTAAGAAAGAAAGTTTTGAAAGTAGAAAGTTAGAAAGTAGAAAGAAAGAATCGTTTAAGAAAGTAGGAGATTTGATAGTTTTGAACGCAGTAAAAAAGGTAGCATCTTAATTGATACAGTGACGAAACAAATGCAATCCATGATCATAAGACCTTTGGCGGGTCTGAATTTTCAGACCATCTTGAAACTGGGGTATTCAAGTCCAGTGGGGTAGGTGTTGGTTGGAAGATTACCCAAGCTGTGATTAGAACTGCTGAAGTAAAAAGCAAGAGAATGGAAATTTTGTTTTAGGAATCGTATAAAAGGATAGTTTGGTTTATTAGACAATGGAGAATGTTTTCTGACACAGGGACAATTATTGACGAGTAATTAATATTGTCACAGTTCATTATAGTTAATTTTTGCAATTGTTGCCATTATTTAAGAGGGAACCGGGTGTCGGTGTTGCCAAGAAGTGTCGTCTGACAAACAGTGACGTTTATACAAGCATAATGCAACTCCAATGAATGAAGAATGTTTCAAGACAGTGGCATATAAACCAATAAATACGATTATTTTGGCTGCATAACCAACAGCCGTCATCTGTGAAATAGAAAAGAAACTAAGCATAATTAATTACTTTAAAAATAAAATAAAATTTAAAATTAATGCCGATCAGACTTTAATTATAGTTATTCATTTTCGATTTACTTGAAAAAATTCTATTAGAATTGTTGCAATTGTTTTATTCTTGTATCACCTGAAGTCAGTGGGGTGTCCATACATGATGATAACTTTTCTTTGAACGCCTGGGTATTGATAAGAAGTGCGGATCAGCTTAGATATCTGGAGCCTTTATATTGGAAGTACAAATCATTATCTTCTGAATCACCCACTGGTATTCAGGATCGTCATGGCGGTAATTCGTCAATCAGTAGGGGATATCATTTACCATTTGCTTTAGATTCTATCCAATGGAAGTATAAGCCATCATCTCCTGATAAAGTTTAAAGTGGAGAGAAAAATGTACCGGTTAAGCGACGAAAACCATCGTAAGGATTCTGCACCTTTGGAAGCTTATGCAGCAATTCGCGAGAGCAGATTTGGCCTGAAGATATCGATTTTTTTTTTTTTTTTTTTTTTTTTTTTTTTTCAGAAATGGGAGTCCCACTAATTTTTGGCAAGTTTTAATCAACCCCTTAATAAGAAAAGAGATAAAAATGAGTGTTGTAATTACAGATAAATTAGCTTGATTTCTGTATGGAGCAAATTACTTAGCATGATCTAAAACTCTAAAACCGTTCACAAAGTTTTAAGAGAAGGACAGTGCTCCTTTAGGAAAGGGAGAGGTTTTGTCGACCAAATTTTCACGCTTAAATTAATAATTGAGGAATGTGTACTTAGGCAACAGATACTTGATTTAGCGGATAGAAACGCTTTAGTACACGTCCTATCCGTGTATGGTACCATCCAAAAAGGGGCTTTTCCTTGTTGTTCAAGCCAGGGGACTGCAAGTTCCCTGTACAGGGTCTTCGGCCAAGGTAATTCCAATGGTGTACTTTTTGTTTCGATCCGACACCATTTTTAGGGGGGTTTCAGGCTATTTTGTTTGGTTAATATGGACCGTGTTTGGCTTTTACTAGGTTGCAGCTAGCGCTGCAACTACGATACTACATATGTACACTTATTTGGTTGGTGCTATGCGCAAGAATAATATTGTTATGGTTAAGGTGAGAAGTGAGGTTAATAGCTGGTTCGGTGTTGAACTAGGAGTTAAGCAGGGCTGCGTCCTGTTCCTAGATTATTTGTGTGGACTTAGTCCTAAGAAACATGGCAAAGGCTATGGGAGAAAGGTGTACCAAATAGGATTGTGAAACTCTGCTAGACATGGGTTGTGCAGATGATTTGAATGTCTTGGCTAACGAAATAAACGAATTTTGGAAGTTTCTGAAAGTTAGGGCGTTGAAATAAGTTTGGAAAGTGATGTAAAGCAGACTAATTCATTTAGATAGGAGTAAATGAAGATCAAGAGATAATGCTAGAGAACGAGAAAATTGATCAAGTGGATCGCTTCACTTACCTTGGATGTGAAAAGTTCACAGTTGAAAAAGTTTGAAGGGATAGGGACTAAGGATAGGGATAGGGAAGGGATAGGAAGAGGATTAGAATATTGGAAGCCACGGTAATGACAGTGCTCATTGAAATTTTGAGCCTATATAAAGAAAAAAAGTTTAATTCCGCCTCATAATTTTCTTACATACAATTTTAAGCCAGCAAAAAAATCGAAAATGTTTTGAGTTGCAAGATTTTTTTTAGCAAATAATCTCTCTGTTTCTCTGTAATAAAACTAAAATCGAATCTGATAGACCGTAATATTCCTCCGAAAAAGGAGGTTTCAGTGATTTTGTAGTTCTTAATTTAATTTCTGTTGAAATATTTAATAAATAGATATAATCAATGGAAAATGAGAACGAAATAAGAATGAAAATGAATATTTACGGTGGATAATAAAGTAGATATAGCGGATATAAAGTAGTTAGAGTAAGTAGATTGTGAAGAAAATTATTGTCTTTATTTAGATTTTATAGATAGTAGTTTCATGGGTACACAATATTCTCACCTACAAACTAGGCATGAACGTAGGGGGGTGTATTTTGAAAGTCTAGAGGGGGGAGGGTTATTTTTATTGTTTTTACAATTTTTTAATAGAAATACAAAAAATACATTTCTCCATAAAAATACCAGAAAAGTTCTTTTTAAAACTTAATAGGGCGGTGGAAAAAAATCAATATGGCAAACACTCCCCTTTGCTCTTACTTCGAATTGACGCCCTGCCTCCCCTTCTCCGGAAAATTGTCAAAAGTGAGTGTGAATCCAATGTATGGCACATCATCGAAAAAAAAAGCGGGATTTGACCTTTGTTTTTTGTCTCAAAAACAAATCTTTCAAAAACAAAATTGTTACTGATCTATATAGATGTTCTATGGTTTGTTTTATATGTTTAGTTAATAAATCTGAGAATAAGATCGATGCTTTGTTGCTTATGCGTCTTCTGCTTTGCTTTTCAATTTTTTTATTTTATTTGTTTATAAAGTTGCTACTGATTTATCTTGCTTTTGGGGTTTGTTGTTGCAGATCCTTTTCTCTTTATTAATGAATTTTGTCCTTATATTTCTTATGTTTGTTTCATATTTAAATGTATTATATTTTCTCATTTTTTTTTTATATTTCGAATAAGTGTTGCTTTCTTTCATTCTATGAGTAATTCTACTGATATGTAAGTGAAGTACGAAGGATATCTTAGGAAATTACAAAAATATATAACTTTCTGAATCTTTTCTAGGCCGAAACTGCTGCTAATCGTATTTGCAAGGTCTTAAAAGTAAATCAGGAAAACGAAAGACTCATGGAAGAGTATGAAATGCTTGCTAGTGATGTAAGTACCATTTTTTTTAATGTTTTATTGTTAAGCTCATAATGTTTGTGTTTATATGTTTATTTGTGACTTGAATAAATTGCTGTATTATTAATAATAGAATAAGTCTAATGAAGGTAATGGTACTCATAAACCTTATTTAGTACAATAAAATAACTTCTGTCCTATAGAGGTCAAATTGTCCCAAACTCTTAGATAGCATAACTAGGACCAAGGGCGTGTTCAGGATTTTTTTCGGGGGGGGGTAAAAAAAAGTTCAAAAATTTATTAATTTGCATATTGTTAATTTTTTAAGAGTCGGACAAGATTTTTTTGGGGGGAGGGGGGGGGGGTCAATGTCCGTACCCACTCCACTTTCCCCATGATACAGCCTTGACTAGGATACAAGCTGTTACTTGTGACTACGTTTGGTGGATATCCAACAGCTCCTGTTTTAGATACCATGATGACTATAATTTCATGTATAAAATGTAATTGAGTTAGTATAATTAATTTAACTAACTTAAGATAATTAATACGTAATCTAATGTGAAATTTTACGTTTTATTGTTGTTTAACTTCCGTCTGATCGACGCAGTTTATCACGTTAGTACTTATATATGCCATGAATCATTTACTGCTTTATTTATGATGCCTGTGTGGTTATTTTTAAGTACAAACAGTGGTTTCGATTGGTTGGGGATAGGGTGCTTCCCCTCTTCCTTGTTGTGTTTGCCTCCCACCCCCCACTAGATTTTGGACTTTTTTTTTTTTTTTTCGTATATGCAGTGAAGAATGCTCTGTTTTGTATTTCCATTGAAAAAACGACAAATCTACCTCCTAAGATCTTTAAAAGTACATTTTGCCCCCACTCCACCCCACCCCCACCTCCTTAATTCGTCATAAGTTGACGCCACTGCAGATACGAGGCAGGGCTTATTGTGGTTGACTGCAAAATACTTCATATTTTTGTACATTTTAAATAATGTTCTATTTAATACGTTATTTTTCTTACAGATTAGTTGATTTCTCATGAGTTATGTTGCAGATATATTTTGGCGTATATCTTGAAAAAAAATGATACAACATTGTTCGTAATGCCCGCTTGGTCTTATTTATGGGTTCAGGGGAAAGAAGGATGACCAGATTAGAGTGGTGTGTGATTGAAATATGACAAATCTGTGCAGATTTTATTTGATTTTAATAGATTTCCTTTATTAAATTAAGATAATTTTTTCCTTAATTTAAATTGCGTTTTATATAAATTCTTATGGTTACTACACATGTATGTTTATATAAGTATTGCATATTTATTAATATTATATTAAATATTTCCCAATTTTGAATTTCTTTTGATATTTATTATGAAATTCCTATAGACTATGAAATTCCTATGGACTGTATGGACTATGGACTATTTATTATGAAATTCCTTTGGACTGTATGAATATCGTACTTTGTTCATATGTCATGAACGGATTTTTATATTCTACATTATTAAAATCTCCTTTTTAAGGGGTCAACAGGAAGGAAGGATGCCTCAGATTAAGCTAATATTTGATTGCTAAATCCTCGCAAAGTGTATTTGCTTGTTATGAATTTTTACTTAAATTAAATTAAAAATTTTTTTTTTTCTAATTTATGAGAAAAATCTCATAAATTATATGAATTTTCTCTTATTTTAAATTATACTGCACATATATATTTACTGTTTGATTTATCTTATTTTGCATATCAGGGCCAAAATAATTATCACTTATTATAATGACCACGTGGTGATGCTCAAGGGGCCGAAGGAAGGAAGGATGCCCCAATTAGGAATGGATGTGGTTATAAAATAAATCCTTTTGAATATTTGGGAGGTGCTCAGGGATGAAGCCTTAAAATCGTTAGGACGAATTATCCTTGGTTGCTAGTTTGCGAGCCTTGGACTGTTTAGAGAGTCGGACAAACTTGGCGTTCTGTCATACTAAAATGGACGTATTCATTCAATTTGGGGTATATGTTACGGTATCTTTCGACCTAAAAAAAATTGTTTAGATTAATGATTGTTTTGAGTGTTCTTAACTCGTCCGGTTTCATTTAAAATGCTGCTTGATGGCTCCACCAGACGAATGCTCTTCGTTCTGTGTCCATTATAAAACTTACATCATTTGCAAAGAAAATACTGCCTTTTTCCGGAAAAAAGTAACTTGGTAACCATACGCCTTTCCAACGTTATTCGTCGCATCTTGGATGCGACCCACATTTGAGACCCCGAGTGAGACCCTTTTGGGGTCTCAATTTGGACTATTTATTATACACCAATTTACACCTTTGGTTGTAATTTTTTATTTATACACCAATTTGTATTACGGTTGTATACACCTCAGATTAAGCCTCAGATTTTTTTTTCATAAATTAGAAAAAAAAAATTTTAATTTAATTTAAGTAAAAATTCATAACAAGGAAATACACTTTGCGAGGATATACATCAATTGGTTGTATACACCAATTAATTATTATTTATGGGTTTTATTTTTTTATTGAAATTGCCCACCCACTAGATTTTGGACAATATATCTTTTCCCCGCCCCCTATAAATTTCTGTTAATTTTATTCCGTATTTATTCCGAAATAGTTGCTAAATTTGTCAAGTACTGTCAAATTAAGAAGTTTTTTAATTCGTTAAAGTACCGGAGGTGAAAATTTTGCTGTTATATTAAGGGCCGTAATGCTGAGGGGAATTGAATACTTCTTACCATTTCTTGTCTTTAGCTTACTATACGATTTTGCTTTATTTTTAAAGAAATTATTGGCCAAGAAGTAATTTTTTACCCTAAAGAAGATAATTAGGTGCGTGAATAGTGCTGAATTCCGATTCAGATACCTTGCCTCCCTATCTGGTTCCGGTATCCTAAGGACAATGACGCCTCTGGGTGGAAACCCTCGTCTTGGCTGATCAAGGAAGAGGTAAATTAAACAAAAGCACAAATGGTATTAACTAGAAAGAAAGACGGAAAAGAAAAAGAAACTAGAAAGAGAGAAAAGAAACAAACTATAAAAAGAAAAAGAGGGAGATAAACAAGAGTGAACTTAGTGGGCCCTCAAGAACAATTCGCAATCAAAAGGAATACACTTTTTGAATATAATAACCGCTACCGTCGGGATTGCAAAATTATTTAGCTTTCTACACGGGTCTGAATTATTATTTAAAAAAAAGTGTTGTCCAAGAAGTGATTATTTCCGCTATAGTAATAGTTCTGACTCAGGCAACTTAGGTAGTTTTAATTGTTTTTGGGTTTTAGTAATGATAATAGTTTTTGGTTAGTTTAGTAGTAAACAGTAGTTTAGTAGTAATAATAGAATGGAGATCTCAAGTACTACTGTAGCTGATTCATGAAGATTACTATTTTAGCTTTTGGAATGGATCAGACGTACTCTTCCTTGGTTAGAATCAAGGCAGACAGACAATTCCCTAGCTGGAATTCAGAAGAAATTGGATGAGTACCGTCAATACAGAAGGAAACATAAACCACCCCGTGTAGAACAGAAGGCCAAGTTAGAAACCAATTTCAACACCCTCCAAACCAAACTACGACTATCCAATCGCCCTGCCTATATGCCCACAGAAGGGAAAATGATATCTGATATTTCTAACGCTTGGAAAGGTCTGGAAAATGGGGAAAAATGCTTTGAAGAGTGGCTCTTGGCTGAAATGATGAGGTACTTTTTTTTCTTAATTGGTATCAAATATTCAGTAGCTATTTCATTTACATTTTAAATTTTTTATTCTCGTTATAAATTTCCTTGTTTTCCTGCGCTTTTTTGTATTGGAAAAGTTTAAGTGAGAACACAGTGTTAATTATGTCTACTCATTTCAATCTACCATTTGTCGTATTTTTCTAAAACTGACCCAACAGAGCTTATTGCAATAAACGGCCATAACTTACTGAATCATCGTAAGTCTTTGGCTCTATTGAACGTAGTTTGAACAGCATTAATGTATTGCTCCTCCCCCCCCCCAAATATATATATATATATATATATATATATATATATATATATATATATATATATATATATATATATATATATATATATATATATATATATATATCTTGTACCTTGTCTTATCTCTCAACTTGTATCTTGTCTTCTTTCTTATTTGGTTCTCAAGTTATTTAGAAGCTATTTGTTTTTTTCACGATGGGCTATATGTTCCCACTGAGAAAAGGTTGAGGAACGGATATTGTGATGCAACTGTATTTCCTTCGTATCTTAGATACCCAACAACCTTGGTCCTTAAAACAAACCTTGGTAAAAACAAATTGGTCCTTAGTAACAGTTAAAAACTGAAGCATGTTTTCGTTTAATCATATTCATTTAGAATTTATGTTGAGCAAAATACCTCCTTTTGAATTATTTGCCAAATTGAGGAGATTTGCACCTAGCTGTAAAGGAAAGGGGGTAATTTTACCTATGGTTTTTGGTCATTGGGCCTTAGTGTGAGGTCAATGGAAGGCAAGGGTTTAGGTTGTCCCTGTAACTTTGGTGGAAACGAAATAATTTAGATGTTTTGGATCAAGATTTTTTTTTTTTTTTCAGAATCGTGCCCCCCCCCCCCTCCACCATCAACAAAAAAAAGTAAAAGCCTCTTGAGATTTTTCTTTAATTTCATATATTTCCCATATAATTTTCTTAGTCCCTGAGAGATCACATGTGGATTCATGTTTTCTTAAAAAGTCTTTTTTTTTTTTTTTTTTCATAATTCAAAAATTTTTGAATTTTTGAATTTTTCAAAATTCATAATTCATTTTGAATTATATCGGTTTTGTCGATTAATGCTACTAAATTTCGACTTTTATCATGCCAAAGATAGATTTAAATATATTCCGAGTGATGATACTTTTAAATTTTATGCAAATTTTGTATTCATCTTTCGATCTTCCCAACCCTCCAAGAGAAATAATTGTCCGGAAATCATTGCATATGCATTTAGTAGCAGCTTAAAGGAGGCCAACAGGCTAAATGTTCTACAACAGATTATGTTTAGAATATTGAAAATGTTCAAATATGAAGTTAGATGTATTTTGAGTGATGAGTGACATATATTTTGCTCTTTTGTATTAATTTTCTGAATTAATCGTTATCTCCGCCCACCTATCGTTATCTCCGCCTCCTGAAATACTACCTGATATATAATATATACACAACAAAATTGCAGCTTAAGGGAGGCCAATAGTCGAAATCAGCTGCAATGGGGTTTCAAAGGCTGCAACAAGGGTCAAACAGATTTAAAAAAAAAATTCTGCCTCTGCACCTATTTTAGGTCTTTTCATACCTGAAAACTACGATTACAATAATTTTTTTTTTTTTTAATTGTGAAGATATTAGGACAGAATCATATTTTTGTCAACATTGCCGGGTTGAACCTTGAAAACAAATAAGCAAAATTAATTAATTAAGTGTTAAGCGAAATTAGTTAAGCAAAATTAATTAGTTAAGTCAGTTAAGTTTGGCAACACTTTCGTCCGTAATAATTTATACAGTAACGATTGGTTGACTCCCAAAGACAAGTACCCCTTCAAAGAAAAGCTACAACTTTTTAAACTGTTTGGTGTCATGTGTTTTTAGCTAATTTTTCGCTAATTTTGTATCCGCGTTTCTTTTTTTATTTGGCATCCACTATTTCAAACGTCCATATAGAAGTCTTCTCATTAGAAATTGAATCCCCAAGTCTTTTTTAATTTCTAAGACATACTTAGCTGTGCAAGTTTCCTTCATATTCAATGTCCTTGGTACTTTATGGTTTATGGCAAGGCCGTATCCAGGGGGGGGGGGGTTACCCGGTTTCACCCCCCCCCCCCCGAAATTTTTGACCGACTCGAAAATAAGTCGAAAATTAGTTAAACCTAGGCAAAAATCAGTAAAATTAGTCGAAAACTGAGTCAAAAATTAGTAACCCCCCCCCAAAAAAAAAGTCACAAATTAGTAAAAACCCCCCTGAACAAAAATCCTGGATACGGCCCTGGTTTATGGTGTAAACTCTGTAGTATATATGGTTACAAACATATATGGTTGTGTAAAATTCCACTTAACCAATTCCAACAGTCAGATTTCCTTTTTACTGTCCAAGATTAAGCAAAGGAAGTCTTTAGATAAATAAAACATCTGGTATTCATAAAAAGACTTTAGTCAATTTTCTCAGTAATCCGCTAGGTTTGATGAAATCGTCAAGTGGGTGGTTGTTTATGTTGTTAACACTAACATAAGCATCTCCTACATTCCAATTGGAAGTGGCGTTCACTTGAATTAGAGTTACCAGATTTTCTTAGATTATTCTACGCTAATGGATAAAATGGTTAACCCAAAATGTGCTAATTTAACTTTTTCATATGGAGATAATTGTTATTTCTTTGTTATTCTTCTGGGCTTTTCTTTGTCTTTTTTTATTCATTAGCCAATCTTAGTTTATAATAACCTGTTTCACAGAAACTTATCCTCTTTTATAAAAACTAGCCTAAGATGGCTGTAGTATTCTTCACCAGCAACAGATATATTTTTCTCTATTTTTTTTTCTCTATGTTTCTTCTGTTTCTTGAGCTAGTTATTGTTTCTTTTTTCAGCCTACTGGCCTTTTTTTGTCTTTTTCTTTTATTTATTAGTCAATTTCAATTCGTAATAACCTGATTCACAGAAACTTTTCCCGTTTGTAGAAGCTAGCCTAACCTGGCTGCGCTATTCTTCTTTGGAAACAAGTATATTTTTCTCTTACTTTCTTTTTCTGTTTTTCTTCTATTTTTATTTTATGGTTCTTTTTTACTTACGTTTATTTTTCAGTTAATTTATATCAATTTCTGTTGTAAAGTTTACTTTAAATTAACATGAATACGCATGTAATACAGCTCTTTGCATCTGTATTTAAAAAAATGCTTTATATATGCAAATATACAATATTTAAAAAACTTGTCTTGATAAATATTTTCAATTAATCAATAGTTAGTATACTGGTTGAAACAACTTATAATCAAAGTAATCGAGATGTGTTAAACCTACCAATATAAAATGTTTCACAATTATTATATCATATATGAAGGGGAGGGCAAAGGATACAATTTTTCATTCTTCGGAGGGAGTTGAGACCCGAGCAGTTTTACTCGGCTTCAGTTTACATTATTAATGACGTCAAGCGTCTCCAAGTACTTCATATGACGGCTGATATCCTGGTCACCACCAGGTATGTGGCCCCCCTCCCATTCAAAAAAAAATCATGGTGGGAGAGCGATACAACCTACGTGAATTTTCAACACCTGTCATTGAATATAAGCTAATTTACCAGCCAACATAACGATAAAATATACAATAATGTTAAAGAGAGAAAAAAGAACTAGAAATAGCGCTGAAAGACGCACATAAAAAATGAACTGTGTATAAACCAAAACCTACCCCACCCATCTCCTTCCGGATTGACTACTCCCTCTTAATTTATTAACATGCCGGTACAATATTTTACTAGTATGCCGTCTAGCTGCATCTTCCAGATCCTCAGCAATCCTCGTTCCAGATCCTCGTTAGTTAAGCAGGTAAGTGCAGTATATAATCTCTAACAGAATAAAAAAAAGCTCTTTCCAATTACGGGAGGAATTATTTGGTAAATCTGTGCCAACCTGTGTTTTCTGGGTTAAATTTGTAAGGACTGTGATTGTTTACTTTGCTTGTAGGCTTGAGCGTATTGAGCACTTGGTGCAAAAGCTGAAACACAAGTCTGATCTTCACGAGGCATGGACTACAGGTAAAGAAGATATGCTAGCTTCACAGGATTTCAGAAATTGTCGGCTTGCAGAAGTCAAAGCATTGAAGAAAAAGCATGAAGCCTTTGAGTCAGACTTGGCTGCACATCAAGACAGAGTTGAACAGATTGCAGCTATTGCTCAAGAGCTTAAGTAAGTCCTTTCTCTCAGCCCTGTTGTTTGTTGCCCTCAATGTTTAAACTATTTTTTCAAAATGAAATATTCTGAGTATTTTTGTCGTATTCAGTGTTTGACTACAGCCAAGGATGTTATACATTAGTAGGTCCTTTATTTCATTGTCATGTAGCATTTTGCTAAGGCTGCATCCAGGGATGGGTACCGGGTTTTAAGTTCCCCTCCCCCCTCCCCTAAACAAACATCTTGAATATGGTTTTGCTTGTTGCCCTCAATTTTGAATGTATTTGCCCAAAATAGATTATTAAGAAAAAACACAAAACTGCGAAATATTTAAGACTTATAAGAGCAATTCACGTTTGTTTAATAATCTTAAGTCTGTCCTTCCTTTCGCGATTCTTTTTCCCGTAGCAGTTTTCTTCAAAATGTGTTTTGATTTTAGGTGCTATGAGCTGGAATTCAATCTTTACTAGGTTGCGGCGAACGCCGCAACCATGATGGTCTTATAGCTTGCTGTCCTCAGTTTGGATATTTTTGCCCATTGAATATCGTGGGTAAAAAAAACGACTGTTTAAAATGTAAATCAGCAACCTACTTTTGCTTAATAATAATTGTTATAGTCATTGTCAGTCCTTTGTTCCGTCATCCCATTGCTTCTTCCCCTCAATTCTACTTTTGTTTAATAATAATTGTTATAGTCATTGTCAGTCCTTTGTTCCGTCATCCCATAGCTCATTCCCCTCACTTCTACTTTTGCTTAATAATAATTGTTATAGTCATTGTCAGTCCTTTGTTCCGTGATCCCATAGCTCATTCCCCTCAATTCTACTTTTGCTTAATAATAATTGTTATAGTCATTGCCAGTCCTTTGTTCCGTGATCCCATAGCTCATTCCCCTCAATTCTACTTTTGCTTAATAATAATTGTTATAGTCATTGTCAGTGCTTTGTTCCGTCATCCCATAGCTCAATTTCCCCTCAATTCTACTTTTGCTTAATAATAATTGTTATAGTCATTGTCAGTCCTTTGTTCAGTCATCCCATAGCTCATTCCCCTCCATTCTACTTTTGCTTAATAATAATTGTTATAGTCATTGTCAGTCCTTTGTTCTGTCATCCCATAGCTCATTCCCCTCGATTCTACTTTTGCTTAATAATAATTGTTATAGTCATTGTCAGTCCTTTGTTCTGTCATCCCATAGCTCATTCCCCTCGATTCTACTTTTGCTTAATAATAATTGTTATAGTCATTGTCAGTCCTTTGTTCCGTCATCCCATAGCTCATTCCCTTCAATTCTACTTTTGCTTAATAATAATTGTTATAGTCATTGTCAGTCCTTTGTTCCGTCATCCCATAGCTCATTCCCCTCAATTCTACTTTTGCTTAATAATAATTGTTATAGTCATTGTCAGTCCTTTGTTCCGTGATCCCATAGCTCATTCGCCTCAATTCTACTTTTGCTTAATAATAATTGTTATAGTCATTGTCAGTCCTTTGTTCCGTCATCACATAGCTCATTCCCCTCAATTCTACTTTTGCTTAATAATAATTGTTATAGTCATTGTCAGTCCTTTGTTCCGTGATCCCATAGCTCATTCCCCTCAATTCTACTTTTGCTTAATAATAATTGTTATAGTCATTGTCAGTCCTTTGTTCCGTCATCACATAGCTCATTCCCCTCAATTCTACTTTTGCTTAATAATAATTGTTATAGTCATTGTCAGTCCTTTGTTCTGTCATCACATAGCTCATTCCCCTCAATTCTACTTTTGCTTAATAATAATTGTTATAGTCATTGTCAGTCCTTTGTTCTGTCATCCCATAGCTCATTCCCCTTAATTCTACTTTTGCTTAATAATTGTTATAGTCATTGTCAGTCCTTTGTTCCGTCATCCCATAGCTCATTCCCCTCAATTCTAAACATATTTGTCCAAAATAGAGTACACTGTGTTAAATTTATTCTTTACCTGTCCCCTGTATGGGAATGGTTTACCGAAACAGAGCGACTAAAGGCTAGATCTGCGTTCTGCAAATATTTAAAATTTCTGTTACGAGTACCGCTGTTCGAGAGAAATACATTTCTCTTGGACAAGTATCTTATTCCTGAGGCTCGTGAAGTTGTGGTAACGCAGGAAACCAATGCTAGAAAAGGTGCACTGGAGCACCTTTACGATTTTCTTCCGTTGCACGTCATGTACGAGCTGTGAATGTATATAGTGTATATAATCTAATCGTTTATTTTTGAAGTAATGTTTTTTTTTTGTTTTTCCCTTACTCCGCCATCTTTTTGTTTTATTGGTGGGCTAAAATAAACTATCTATCTATCTATAGTATTTCTAATTTATCGTAGTAGCCTATTATTTATGATAACAGTCATAGCCGTAAGACCGAGGGAGTTGTAAGACCATCATGTTCTTCCCGTCCTGTGTTTGGCTGCATTCAAAGTTGTTGGATGTAAGTAACTCCCTTGTTTCATGGTCCATTGTTGCCCACTAAGTCGAAAATATTTGCCCAAATTCAAATATTTTGGGTCAAAAAGCAAAACGTCCTTCATTTCGTAATCCCGTAGCTTATTGGCCTCCATATTACCCGAAAAGCCAAATTGAGCCATAATAACCAAAAGTCAAACTCGTTAAAACTGTCGTACCGATCATAAGAATAATTTGAACTGCCAATTGCTTTCTAATAGCCAAACATCATTAATTAAAATCGTTCAGATATATCAGTATCATTGGAATGATAGCTAAACTAAGCTCCAATAGATGGTAGCCAGAATTCCTTAAATACTATTTTTCAGATCCGTCCCTATTATTTGAATAACTAAACTGGTTTTTAATAGCCGCTAGTCAAAACCCATTGAACACTATCTTTCAAATCTATGAATTATATTCGAATAGCAAAAACTCCTTAAATACTGTCGTTCAACTTTGTCAATATTATTTGAGTAGCCAAATCGTTTCCAGTAGCCAATAGCCAAAATTCATTAAATGCTACCGTTCAGATCTATCCATACTATTTGAATAGCCAAACTGGCCTCCGATAGCCAAAACTAGTTCAAGTACTGTCGTTCTGGCCTATTACCATTATTAGAGTAGTCAAATTGGTTTCCAATAGCCAATAACTAAATGGATTAAATACTTTTGTCTGGAGCTAACAACATTATTTGGATAGTCAAGCTGTTCTCTAAAAGCCAAGTGCCAAAACTTATTAAATAATATCGATCAGATCTATCATAATTATTCCAATAGTCGAATCGGTTTCTTTTTTTCTTTTTTTTCTTTTTTTTATTATAATGGAGTTATCAAGTTTCTACTCTAAATTCCAACATTTTATAAATTGTCATAAGCATGAATTGGTCCGAGCGTTTCCTCTTCTTTTTTCATAAATTGGCCCTGTTTTGATTCGATCACTCTGATGCCAAATACCAATTTTAATTCTTACCTAAAAACTCACAAAATGTTTATATCAAGGTTTCATTGTTAGAAATTCTTGTTTGAAAAATTATTTGGGAATTCACTATTAATTGAACCCCACTGTATGGTGGAATTATAATAAGTATTTATAAATTCAACCATGAAATGTTAATTAGAAAATTTCGTGACGTTTTTTGCAAAAAAAAATAATGTGAGCTTTTCGGTGGCTCAGCAGAGATTGAATTACTACTAATTGTTTAAGCAGCAACGTTTCTTCTTTTCATTTGTTAAAACGAATTTAATCTTTTTGTAGTGCTTTGGATTACCATGACGTGGCAACAATTAACGCACGTTGCCAAAGGATTTGTGACCAATGGGATCGATTGGGTTCCCTCACCCAAGTTAGAAGAACTGCTCTAGAAGAAGCAGAAAAATTACTGGAGAAAATTGACCAGCTTCATCTAGAGTTTGCAAAGAGGGCTGCTGTGAGTTTTTGCCCCTATTCTTATTAGTTTCATATGCCAACTAGTTTTTACTATCCTCTTATCCTTCATATCCTCCATGCTAACTACTACTGCATGCTAACTACTTTTTTTGTTAATAAAAATTAACTGTATAATTAATATCGCAAATCTAAGATCTAAAATAAGATTGATCTAAAAAAGGTGCTAAAAACAGACAATTATTTTGGAAATGCATAGACGCTAGAAAAAGAAATTAACGAAAAAAAACCTGTAAAAATCTCGAAGGGGGAAAAAAGATTTTGTTTTCTTGAATTTCCAGATCTTCTATGTTTTTTTGTTTTGTTTTGTTTTTTGTAAAAAAAAAAAAAAAAAAAAAAAAAAAAAAAAAAAAAAATTGTCAAGTTGCTCAAAACAATTTTAATGGTAAAAAGAAAGTCTAAATAATTTAGAAGCTATAATAATTTAGAAACTATAAATAAATAATTTATTTAGAAGCTATAATATAAATTGATTTTTTTTTTTTTTTTTTTTACCCTTTTGGGTTACTCGGTAAAACTGTCATTAAAACTATCAATATCTTGACATCTTAACAATTTTTTTAGTGATTTTTTTTTCTTGACTGCTTCGTTCTTAAGAGACTAACTTAAGAGACTCTTAAAAGACTCCAGGAATTTTTGCTCGTATACTTATCAACAAACAATTTCTCTGGAACATTTCTAGCATGTTCCCATCTTTTATCTTTTTTGCCAATGTTTCTTTGCCATATAATATGATATGAATTATTAACAATAAAAGCCTTACTGGGCCACGGCTAATACACAATACACTTCAAAAGTAATAAATGAAAACACCCTTATTATAAACAAAAATAAATCTAAAGAAAATAATCTCTATTCTCCATGCCCAGTCTAATAAACCTTCCCAAATTCTTTATCCCTAGAACATTTCTATCTCTTAATATATTACCCACCCATTCCTCCCTTTCGAACCACCCCGGAAAAATTTGCTCTCTCAAACCTCTTTCATTCCTTACATAAACCTAAAACGTGAATTAAATAATCATTTTCGTCCCCACACATCGGACAAAAATAACCTACTCAGTTTCTTTTATCGCTTTCGTCTGAGATGCTGCAATGGTGTCAACTGCGGAGGGGGAACAGGGGAGGATATGCTATATTTTGATAAATATCATTTTAGCGTGGTATTTTATTGAAAAATTCCATTTTTCGTTACCTTTGTTTGAGAAACTGAAAAAATTATAAAATTTTCTCCCCTCCCTCCCCCTTGATATTGAAAAATAAATTTTACCTCTCTCTCAATTTTTGCTAATTGACGCCACTTAGATGCTCCGAGTTCTGGTAGAAAATACACCTGTAGCACTGTACGTGCTAACGGCGGTGAACATTTCACCACCACTATCTTCTTGACGTTCTTTTATTATCAGTTTGGTAAATTATTATCAATTACTTATTGCAATTTTTTACGTTTTTAGTAGTTGCCGATAGATTGTTAACTGATATTATATACTTTGAGTTAATTAAATATATTTGTTTATGCAGAAATTGTAAATTTATAAGGTTCACATGCTGGCACTTTTCAATGGTAAGATACATCTTTCTTATACCGTATTTGAGCAGACTAAGTCAATGAATGTAATGTAATAAATTGAATGAGATTAATTACATTGTTGCGAAGAATTAATCACATTAATGGAATTAATTTAAAATTCGTTTTATATATTTACTATTCAATGTAATTATTAATTATTATTAATTATAATGGGTTTGCTTAACGTAATTAATTCCTAATTTATTGAATTACAATAAGTTTACATTCAAAACTGTAAGTCAATTAACAATCGGCAGTTATTTTGGAATTATTAGTGGTTTTTGATTGGTGGTTTACTGAAGACATATACTTTTGGGCAATGTAAAATTAAGTGGTAACATTTTGCATCTAGGAAATGTAAAATAAAAACTTAAAAATTTCTGTTTGCAATAGTAGCCTATATCTTTCTTAAATTCTAGTAGTCTAGGAGTCAAATAGTCTTACATTTTTGACTTATATTTTTGTTAAAGTCAAAACCATGTTTGTAGGTGGGTGTAGCTGGTTTATTCCCCTAAAAAAGGATGAGGTGGAGACAAAAATAGTTTTTACCAATATAACACACATTATTTTGAAATAAATGATCAAAACTTTGCACAGCATTTTCAAGAAGTTCACCACTGTAGTGCTTCATAAAGAACGGAACAAAGAACGATAAGAACAGACCGTTTCGATGCCTTTCGGGTGAAGGACGAAAGAATTGGAATAACGAAGCGAGGACTCACCTATGTGTTTTTGGCCCACTGATTTGGGTTCCGAGGACGAAAGAATTGGCATAAAGAAGTAAGGAATCACCTTTGTGTTTTGGCCGACTGATTTAGGGTTCTGAGGATGAAAGAATTGGCATAACGAAGTAAGGACTCGCCTATGTGTTTTTGGCCGACTGATTTGGGGTTCCGAGGACGAAAGAATTGGCATAACGAAGTAAGGATTCACCTTTGTGTTTTTGGCCCGCTGATTTCGGGTTTCTAAAAGCCCGGGAAAATTTTGCGATGGGCATCAGAGTTTAGGCATTCTTTTCCAAAACGAGTGGAAGATGGTGGCGCCTGTCAGATAGCTTCTGAAGCCTCAGTGTCTGCTTGCTGTCCTCATAAGATGTGCAATTTGCCTCTATAATAATTGGCACGCCCCCCTTCGGAATAACGGCCGTATTTATCAAAAGTTTTGGAAACCCTAACTTATTGCCATATTTGCCTGAAGTATTTTAGCCCCCTCTTTATTGGACATGTCATAACTTATTGTCTGTTTGTGTGTCGGAAGAAAGAAGGGTTATTACTCCACATATTTTTTACTTCATTCATTCAGAATGAAGTATAGAAAGAAAAAGCTGAAAATGTAGGAGCTGTAAGAAACATACCACAGATACTGGGGACAATCTTGAAATATGTATCTGAATCTGAAAATTGAATTTTTTGAAAGACATGACAAAAATTCACTTAGCTGGAATTTTCGTATTGTCTTTTCCAGTTTTTCCTCGTAGTACAAACCAAGTAAAAGTACCTAATTTATTTCAACTAAGTCACGATAATTATTATGTAATTTACCATAGAAAAATTCAAACATAGAGAAGAATTGCTTAGCCTATTGTCTTTTTTTCCAAAAGTGTTTTATTTCCTCTGTTTTATTGGAATCGTGTCGGTATGTTTGGCAAGGAATCTGTTTTTGATGCCACCTTAAAATGTCCTAGATTTTCCTTCATGTGCCAAGTATTCCTTGGAGTTGAGCCGTAGATTAGAAATAGAATCTTGGAATCGAGTAGAGGCCACCTCGGCAAATATTTATACACTGTCAGGAGACTGGAACGATGAGTCATGTGTGATAATGGAATTATTAAAGAGCAATTATGTCTAAAGATACTGATTATAAAGAAACAGGATATGTTAAAATACCCTACACACACGCACACACACATATATATATATATATATATATATATATATATATATATATATATATATATATATATATATATATATATATATATATATATATATATATATATATATATATATATATCCCAATTTTCCGAGCATGTGTCTCGATTTGTATTTTCCTCGGCGAATAATTTTACAATATAAGGAGACTGAGCGATGAGTCATTTGTTATAATTGAATAATTAGTGAATATTATGTCTCAAATGAAAAGATGTTTAAAAGCTGGCAGTTTTTCTCGTATTTCAATCTTTTTTCTAGAATTTATAGGGGGGGGGGGTGTCAAATAAACCTTAATAAGTATCGCTAAGAATTAATCACTATATATATATGGCTCTTATTTAGAGGCAATAATTTTTTAGATATATTATGGACCTTTTGAAGAAAGCACTAATAAACTCTGAAAACAACTTTAAAACAATAATAAATATTCACTAATCCTAGTTTAAATATTTCCACTATGTTTTACAGTCAAACTACCCTTTTCTTCTCGCTGCTTGATTACCGTTTTCCGTTAAACAAAAAATAACGAAAAAAAGAGTACTGCTTTTGTAAAATGTAATGGTACTGTATAGACTGGGTTATATATTGCTCAGTAATATATAGACTGGGCTATATATATTAGAGCAAAGTGCCTTTAGGAATGAGTTAAGTAAGTATTTATGGTTGATTTAAGGTAGTTCTCACAATTTTTTAGGGTTTCCTTCAAATCTTGTTTTTCAATAATGTTTGGGATTGAGATAGCGTATGAATGTATGTATGTACAAATTTATTGTCCATCATGAATGTAAAATACAACACTGATGGAGTATAAAGAAAGAAAAGGGAAAGATACAGATAAATTCTGACAAATATAAACAAAACCAAAACAAAGAAGAATTGACAGGAAATAAAGAAAAAGAAAAAAAAAATACAAATAAGGGCAGTTATATGTAAGAACAAACTCATTATCAACGAAGGACAATTTCAGAGGTGCTTTCACCAATAATCTGCCTCAGATATCTCTCATTTCTTTTCTGCACCGCGGACACTGGACTAGCAACTCCATACCGCGAGGATAGGGGGCCTTTGTTAGTCGAGAGAGGCAGCCGTAGCAAATATTTCGCATACTTGTAGAAACACTTCCGTATACCCTTATTTCTGAAGCATTAAGAAGAGACCAAAATGGTGCAAGGGCAAGTAGATGCGGAACAGCAAATGCATTATGAACGCTAGCTTAGATACGGCGGTTAAATTTGAACTTTAGCGCAACTAGTAAACCATACGTATTCCTAGATTTTCCGGCAAAAAAATCTTTCAAAAGTTGACGCGTGGCGCGAAGATATGATCCAATCGGTACACGAAGATACGTTAGTGCATCTTGTGCTTTAATAACAGGTTCACCTAACTGAACATTTGTCGGGCAATCTGAACGGTAATTGAACACCAGGAACTCAGTCTTACTCTCATCAAATCGGAGACCCATATGTTTATACTCCCTATCGAGAATTCGAAAATTTTCCTCAATTCCAAAAGCTGTTCTACTAATATCAAGGATGTCATCAGCATAATTAGCTAGAGAAACATCAATACCTTTAAATCTAAATGTGATTAGAACGTTCTGTTGTGGCACAATGACAGTATTATTAAACAGGGGTGGAGAAGTAATAGCGCCCTGTCTAATACCGTTTTTTTCTTGGAATTGCAGGAGTGAGTCCAACCGTACTAGGTGAGATGGTGACCTTATTTCTGGCATTTAGCTTTTTATACGTACCACGCATCGATTTGATTACAGAAATATTAATTCCACGCTTATAAGCAGTCAACAAGATATGCGAATGTATACAGGTGTCGAAAGCTAACACAGTAAAATATACTAGTTCATTATTTTCATTAGCATGTAGAAGTAAATTAGCAATCAAATGCTGAGCATGGTCGCGGTCTACTCCTTTCTTGAAGCCGAATTGGTTATCTGGTGTATAACACTTATCAGATGTCTCGTTAATAATTAGTAACTCAACATTTTTGCACAAAACCGGTGACACCGTAATTGGCCTAAAAGAAGAACACTGGTCCGAGGGTTTTCTCCTTTTAATACCGGGGCTATTGCTCCAGTAGTGAACAAATCAGGAACTATACCACAACAGAATATCATCTGAAAGAGTAAGGTCCCCTCTCAATCAGGAGAGGGGACCCACATCTTAGGTGCTTTGCACAGAAACCATCAACGCCACGAGAAGTTTTCTTTTGTAGCTTAGAAATGCACTCAGTAAATGCAAATCGAATAACAATAAAACTGATCTCATCAATTGATTGGCCTAGGCAACCATCAAGCTTCCTTTTATATTGATTTGACAATGATGGATCAGGCTCAGTTGTTTTCAGGCGAATTTCATTTACCAAACCTTGCCGTGGCATACCGCACTCCCAGACATGAAACCAGAATTTTGATTTAGCACAAGAATCAACGAGGTCAGGGTTACTTGACCAACCATGCTTCTCAGTTCCAAGACGTACTCTTCGTATGGGTAAACTAGCACGCTCGGCAGAGCGTAGAGCGTGAACGATCTCTGCACAGTAATTATTCAGCAATATTTGCTTCTCTGCGAAGGTTAATGGGCTTTTTGAGAAAGTAGATAAAACGGCACTTTGATCTTTTTCAAAATAGAATCATTAACAGCCCGGTATGTAAACATCTACACAAGCCCAGTCAGTGGTTTCATGCCATTTACTATCATTGTCAGGACTCGGATCGTTCTGTACAATAAGTTGAACAGGGAATATATTACTGATAGGCATATGGTCTGAGGTTTGGAAAGTGGAAATAAGTGAGGATCCTGAACCTGGTTTTACGTTCGGGGAACACATGCAAAAGTCTAGAGAAGATGTATTGCCAGAGTTATGGATATATGTGAAACCTCGGGCATTCTCGACCTCCAAGAGCTGAAGGCACATACTACTCAGAACATTTGCACGACTGCTACTGTCGTCAAAAAGATTACAATTCATATCACCAGCAAGGATTACTGCTAGGTTTTGCACTCCACAATCAGACACGAGGGAACTGACTAGGCGGCAAGCTTGATCAAATTGTCTTTCTGGTGCAGCATTCCGGTAATCAGTGGATAAATACACTGAGACCACCACATAATTCTGAATTTTGACTGCCGTAAAATAGTCACTGTCGGGAAAGTGTTCGGGCATGAGGGCACTTCTAGCAAGAATAGCAATACCTCCACTCGGCCGACCAGCCCCGGAGTCCCGTTTCCTCAACTATTACCAAATCATCTTTTGTATTTTTAACGACTTAGTTTTTTACCTTTTTTAATTAGTTGTAATGTTTTCCTTCTCATCAATTTTGTTCCCTTTTTCATTTCCGTTGAAAAAAACTCCTTGGGATCTCTATCGACGAATGTTTTTTTGTAACTGACCCTTTTCTTTTTGCCATTAATTCTGTTCCCTTTTTTGTACTTTGACGATGTAATTTTGTGTGTATAATAACAGCGCATAAATTCAACAAATCGCCAGTCGGGTCTCCATAATTGTAAATATTCAGAAGAGCAAAACAAAAACCTACAACTTTTTATTTCACCCCCGATAACTGTTAAACAAAAAAGAACCGGTACCTGAAATCAATACATATCAATCCGTTTTGTTTTATGGTTGTCCGAGGGGAAATAAAAAAGCTGTGAGGTTTTTTTTCTGCTCTTCTGAAAATTTACAATTATGGAGATACGTCCTTTTGATACCCGACTGACGAAATACTTCCTTCCATCTAATGTTGTACAAAGTACTCACTGACACATGTAAAGTATGCTACGAATAAGAATTTTACTCTGTAAACCGTGTTTTACACGAGTATCCTTTTTTTGGTGCTTTTTGCTTTCAATTCAATTCAATTTATTAAGTACTACAATAGACACATAAATACACTTAAGCGCTAGAGGTCCCAAGAAGCATAGCTTGTAGAGGACCTCCTATCATCACAAAATCCACACAAAACAAATCAGGGAAGGAAAAAAAATACAACAATATCTCAAAAATATAAACACAATGCGAGAAAAATCAACAAAAAAAAACAACAAAAAACAAACAACTGCTACACAATAACCTTTGACTTAATTTTATCCAAACTGAAAATTTGGATAAATTTTATCCAAACTGTAATTTATTAAAATTCCAACCATTAATAATATTATTAAACAACGGGGTTTGAATCTAATTCAAAATAATAATAGAGAATAAAATAAAAAAAAACTATATAAAGTAAAGCGGAAAAAAAATATAAAGCAAAATGAATGAAGAAATAAAGAAAAAAAAAACGAAATCTAATATCTTTCGAAAATATATTAGTCTAAATCACCATAAACATCAACCCTTGTTTCAACCCTTGAATAACCTATCTAAACCCTCTGTGGAGATAAAATAAAATGCGAGGAATGTGAAGAAAAACCACAAAAAAGAAACTCCTTAACGGAAACACGCGTAGAGTTTTAACATAAATATAAAAACGAACATTATATGCTGACTTGCTTATGATTGTAAACCAAGCAATTTAAATATATGTTTTCGTATTTTGCTATTCTACCATTATTATAAATACTATTATTTTTTATATTATCAGCATGAGGTTGTTTTTATATGAAGATGTGGGGACAGGGGAATATTTACTAGGGGAAAGAAACCCAAAAATTTGGATTTTGGGAGGGGGTGGTTACTTAATTTGATTAGTTTTCACTTACCTTTTTGTAAATTTTTGTAGCGAATACAAGTCATACTAACCCCGCAAACGCGTATTTCAAAGTAGTAGATTTGTAATTTTTAGCTTTTTTGTCAAAATTTATAATACATAGTTAAAACTATTAGTTTCAATAGCTTTTGGTGATTGTTTATAACATTGTGGTATCACAAGAGTCGAGAGAGTGGTTGTTTTGGGCGTTTTCAGTAGCTAGTTGTATAACGATATCTTAAATAAACATTATTAAATAAACATACTTAAATAACAGTATCTGAGTACGATTTCATTTGCCTTTTTAAGGCAAGGCTGGTCAAGTGATGTCAGAGACGACGACCAATTAATATGTGCCCTCTACGGGGTGGGACGGACACTGCCCCAGGTCGGTCCACTGTGATTGGTTACCAATTTTGACGTCACTTGGCAAACTTCGCCTGAAAAAGGCGAATGAAGCGACGGTTTTCCTTATTGATTTTAATGATTTATTTGATTTTTTTCCATTTTAGCCTTTCAATAATTGGCTAGATGGTGCTCGTGAGGACCTAGTTGATATGTTTATTGTCCATACAATGGAAGAAATCCAAGGATTAATTGAAGCCCATGAACAGTTCAAGGTAAGAAATAATAAATTCTTCGAAACAAATGGGCAATCTTTTTAGGATTACCTAGTCTATTAAGCCCATGTCAGAGCCCGACCATATATTTTTTTTCGGTTAATGGCAACCCTGATCTTAAGAAATATATCTCCAAAGGAATATACGACAATGGATTAAAGAGAAAAAAAAGAACAAAATTAGTAATTACAAACATTAATTACAAAATAAGGAATTAATAATAAATACCCTTAACCCTTTGCTAGATACTTCTACAAAAAACTAAAGAAAATTCAATTAACAAAAAAATGGCCATCTAGCGTTGCCTTTTACAGAGTCATTAGTTTTCTATATTTTTTTGTTTTGTTTTTTTCCAGATCCACTATATATGGAAGGGTTATCGTAGAAACTTCAGAGGGGACTTCTTCGATTCGAATTTGAAAGTCCTTGTGCCCTTCTAAGAGTAAAGAAAAATAGGGGGGCAACCGGTCCCTCCCCTCTTGCCCTCCGGTCCCTGGCCAGACCTCCTGTACTCTCCAAAGACATTCGATCAAAAGTTTGAGATAGCCTCTCTGTTTAGAATGGTCAGAAGGTCCAATAAATATGCCTCTAGAGATGACATCACCCTGACAGGGCCTGGGGCAAGGATTGTAAATGATAATGGAAATATGTTTTATAATGGAAAAGGAGGCTTAAGGGCAATATCTCAGGAACGGATAAGAGTATTAAGTTAAATCTGTCAGGGAATGTTGAAGGGGATGTCAAACTAAATAAAAAGACATTGTGCGCATCCAGGTTGTTAAAAGTGCATATCTGCAAAGCCTTAGGAACGGCCAGCGGTATTAAGATGGAACTACACTAAAGTCCCAGATATGAAAGAGGATGGGTAATATTCATCTTTTTCTTAAGAGGCTACACGTGAACTATAGTAAATGTAGCCTCTTAAGAAAAAGATGAGGATTACCACCCCCTCCCTCTCTTATCTGGGACCTTAATGTAAAATGTCTGGCTTGCAAATAGAATGTTAATGTTGTCTCCTTGTATAACTATGCATATGGATAAGTTATAGTCTTCTATCGAAGTGCTACCTCTTTGCCTCTCAAAAAACCAAACCAAAAAAAAAAAAGAAAAACAGAAATAGTTGGACCCCTCTTGGAACAAAATTCTCCTTGTGTACCTCTTTTATAACCATAGACTATACATTGGAGTGAGAAAACTTATCAGGAACTAACAGTGGTAGGGTGGCATGGGTACCGTTAGGAGGCGATACCTCTCCCCTCCTAAAAGATAAAGTCATTACAAACGTATAAAAGAGGAAAATGAAAAATATTCCCCTTTAAATCATGTAAAAAATAAAGTTCTGGGTAGCACTCCTCTAAGTTTCATAATTTACTTAATGAGTATTTGTTCTAAGGAAATTGGTAATCCAGAAACTGAATTCTTTCCATGAAAGTGTTTTTACTTGCATGCTTCAGTAAAAAAAAAATCTATGCCCAATTTTTTTTTTTAGATAATATCAGCAGTGGTAGCAAACAAATGGCATGTTTAGCTGAAAAAAGACACTGAAAAGCAAGTAATACTGCTCAACAAAAAAGAAGATAAAAATTCTAAATTTAGGATTAATAAACGGGAACTTTCTCAATCTCTTTATAAAAGGTTTAAGACAATAACATGCTTCAGCTTTCCAAGATCAAAACGTAAGCCTTATAAAATTAAATTATAAGCAGTTTTAAGCTAGGCTACTTCTATCGCTACTACTAATAACTCAATGCAACACCAAGCCGTCTAAGCCCAATACAATTGCGCACGCTTTCCCACCGCCTCAATCTTATTCTTCGTTTAGCTTCAGATGGATCCCCAAAAAAGCGCGATCTTTGGTAACCTGCCATTTTTCATCCGGTAATTCTGGCCTAACCATTTTAACTATGTTCACCATAGCCCTAGAAAATGGTCCGACCATAATTGTGTTATGGGTTTTTGTTTTATATATCGTCAGTCAAACGAGTATCTATGACTATCCTTACACTATTTTACTCGAAAACATTCTGCCAATCCATCTCATCCTTTTGAATCGCCCTTGTTTCAAAACCATAGTTGAATAAGGCCAAAGCCCTGGCCTATAATATTCTAACCTTAGTTTGTAGTCCTATATTCCTTTGCTTCCAAATTTTTTGTTAACTGTGAAAAAAAAAAACACCCCGAACTTTCGCTATTCTAGTCTTACCTCTTTACTGCATCCAAAAATTTTACCAATAATATTTTTGCCAATAAAATTTACCAATTATTCGTAATTTTCTATAAATTAGGAGTAAATACATTTTTTTTTTTTTTAGCAATTATTACATTAGCAGTAATTTTTACCTAAATCTTTACCAATGCTACCCAGGCAAGTGAAGCAATCCCCTTGATCAGTTTTCCTGCTCGCTAGCGTCACTTTCATTCTTATTTATTCCTGGTCTATGTGATTTGGTCTTCTGAATAAATTTGCATCCTGAAGTATCAAAATCTCTAGAAATTCATTCATTTTGCTAATATTTTATCTAGAATATCTGCATAATTTAACTTCACATTTGATTCCATGGTTTTCCCTAGCCTTTGCCTTTTTCATGAGGACAAAGTCCATCAAAATGATCCGTATCAACGGAAATAGGACACAACCTTGCGTAACTCCTGATTCTGCACCAAACCTTGCTTCTAACCTTGCTTCTTATCTAAAACGCGGCAAAAGTTTGCTCGTATACAGGAATAATCACTTTAATATCCTTTTCTGGCATCATGGTTGCAGCGATAGACGCAACCCAGTAAAGAGCTAAATCTAGCTCCTAGTAATTGAAAATTTAAAAACGCGTAAAAAAAACTGTCAAGTGAGTAAGAATTTCTGATTCAGAAGTGGTAGCTATCATTTCAATTAATGAAGTCATATCGAAATGAAAACTGAACTGTCCATAACCGAAAAATTCATTTTGGTGAATTATAGCTCTCCATCTTGAGCAAATAAAAACAACACTTTTTCGCATCGGACGCAATGATGTGTCTCTTTTTTTAATTCTTTTTTTCGTCATCACTAGTGGGGCACTAGAACATCACTAAGCCGCATATGAAAGCTATTTTTTATAGCTGCGTGCTTTTTACAAGCAGTAAAACATAGTATTAAAATAAAATATTTGACAAAAACTGCATCTTCATATACAACTTGGTTTTACACGCGTGTACAATACAAGAATAAGATATTTTATAAAGTTTTTCAGCTGAGTCAAGCGCCTGTTCATAATTTATGAAACTGAGGACTAAAGGGGTTTGATGATTCAGATACTTCTCAATAATTGATTTAGAGTGAAAACTTGGTCAACCCTCCTCTCCTCTTCCTAAAACAATACTTTTCTTTTCTTAAGACTTTACAGCATTTCTTAGTCCATCAGTATCACCATGCTAATTAATTTTAGTTTGTTAATTCATTGCTAATTAATTAATTACCTTTTTTGAAATGCTAGGTTGTATGGAAATAGTAGCAAGTCCTAAGGTTTGAACCTTATTTATTGCTGTCCTTATCCTCTTCAACTTGTTATCTCTCTTATGACTTATGTTTGTTCTACTAGGCGACACTTGGAGAAGCAGATAAGGAGCATTTATCAATTGTCGGACTTTATCAACAAGTTCAACAAATTGCGCAGCAACACTCTATTCCTGGAGGATTGGACAACCCCTACACATCCTTGACCTCTAAGGTAAGACTCAGTGCTTGACCTAGCTTTGAAACTCAAATGGGATTCGTTCGACAAAAGCGAAGATAATGAAGATAAAAAAAAAAAATGAGAAGCCATCCAAGGGGGTTTTTAATCAGTGAAAGATCTAAAACAACTTCTGTAAAACGTTCTCGGTAAGTTTGACGTTGCTACGTTCTTAAACGACGCTGGTTATGCCTGACGATTGACAAAAATAAAATAAACGAGGAAAAATAAATTAATTGATAAACTAAACGAGGGTGATTCCAGTAAAGTGTCACCCTCGTTCGGGTTCTTAATTGTTTTTTCCCTCTTTATCTTCTTTGTCAAACGTCGTGTATTGCCAGTTGGGCTCTAGAACGTCTTAATGTCATTATTGGAGCTAATTAGATCAAAGGAGCCTCATTGCTCTGAAGCATGGCGCTCCGAAAAGTGGTTAAAGATTTGCTAGGTGTTTTCCACAGAAATTGCCTATGAATTGTTCTGGTTGCCCGGCTGACAGACCGCATTTCAAACAGTAGGCTGTACGAAAACTCTGGTTTAATCCTGCTTTCTAGGGCTATAATGAAAGAAAGATTGAGATGGCTAGGGCATGTTCTGCGGATGAAGGATGATATTTTGCTGAAGATTGTCCTTTTCGGCCAAACGTCTAGGGCGTAAACGGAAAACAGATCGTCCTCGGTTGGGGCGGGAGGATGTCGTAACGAAAGATTTAAGTGAAATGAGAGCTTCCTGGGAGGTTGTAACGAGGGAGGTTTTGATTAGATTGGGATGAAGGAGGAGCGTGCGTAGCTGTGTTGGCCTCAGGTGGCTTGGTGCTGCGGTGAGTTGTTAGTAGTAGTAGCCTCAAGACTTGCTCCCTATCTCTGCTATGAGCAGCATGGGAGGGGTATTCCAAAATTACGCGTAATTTCTGTCAATAAGTTAATATCGACCGTTTTGTAGGACTCTTAACATGTTATGCTAGTTGTAGCTTATTACATAGGAAATTCAATGAAAGTGAGAGCAGAATCAGCTAAAAAGCGTCCAGAATTCCATTATGGAATTCTTCATGGAATATCCATTAGAGGATTCAAAATTCTCTCCATTGTGGAATCGTATTTCATCACAAATGTGTCCCAGTACATTCTTCACGCGTTACAAAAAAAGAGCTGTGATAAAATTTTCTTGGAAATTACATCCACATTATAGCCCAAACCTAGCTCCATCTGAGATTTGTTTATTACCAAAGCTCAAAGAACAGTGAAAGGCATCCGTTTTGATAACAATGATGAAACGAAACATGCAACAAAATATGGCTGGTAAAAGGGTCTAAAACCGTGATTCCTAAGGTGGGGGAAGGCAATATTTTGGTGGGTCATGGGCAGGTCGTATACCTTTCAGCTGACTACACTTTAGAGTCTTAATTTTGAAGAAAAAAAAATTGATGTCAATAACATTACATTTAAATGCATTTAAAGAGGAAAAGAGACATAATAGTGTTGCAATGATGTTATACATTGCATAAAATGTGTTGTATTCAGACAATATTTTTTCATTAGTATGAAATAGCCTAGAGAACAACCCCAAAAAAATACAGGTGAATACACGTAAAATTCTTGAATAACAAAATTTAAATATCTCGAGGAGGGTATCAGAATTTTAGAAATGGCCAGTTGTGGCATGGCCCAAAATCGGAAGGAACCACTGGTCTAAAAGGATGGAAGCACCGTTTGGAGAAATGTAACAACTTTGACGGAGGTTATATTGGAAAATAGATTCATTCCATTATAAAAATTAGAAAAGAATTACAAAATTCCTCGTGTTTTTTGAACGTCCCTTGTATATTAAAATTTTTCTTTTACAGTTTTCTCTAAAAAAAAAAATGAGCTGGTCGGTCTTACCTCATATCGTCCAATTTACAAAAGGTTTAAAAGTTTTATTTCCGTTAGTTTTTCAAAATTGTATTATTAAGATGTTTGGCTTCTTGAATAGAGCTTACTCAAATCGTTGACCGTTTTAAAAATTTCATTTAATGCTAATAAGGTCAAAGAACCTTTAACAGATTGTGAAATAAAAAAAAATAATGCTTCATACTGAATTCACACGTGGAACTTACCTTAAACCAATGGGAAAAGGATGTCATTGCGATTAATCAACCATATATTTCTGGAAACGAACGAAAAAATGATTTGTTCAATTATATAGCTCATAATACAAATTTTCTTTGGATTTTGTTTTCTTTTTCGTAATCCAATGGAAGAAATGTTTTTTTTTTAAGCTTGTTTGTACATTTTAACGTGTTTGAAATCAGGAAAGGCAAACAAATGCTATTAGCTTAGTTTTCTTGTAACGATTTGGGGGGCGGGGAAGGGTGTGGTCAACTTTGGTTTTAAAGAAAAGCAACTTTGGTGTTCAATCCAAAGTATATAATTTTTAACAAAAAAAGAAAATTAAAATTTTTTGTCCAATTTATTGATTTTGTAGTGGACGTTTTAATAGGATTCCTAAAAGTCATTATGTAAAAAAAAAGTCCAAAAATCCATTATTCAACAACTTGCGCTGTAAAAGAAATAGATATAGCATTTTAATTCACAATACAAGTTTGCCCCATAAACCCTTCCTAAACTCAATTCTGGTATTAATTTCCAAATAATTTAAATTTCGACATAAAAAAGAAAATAAAAATATACGGCTACATAACGCAGTGTGCTGAATGTATGCCATTATATAATGTGGGTTTTTTTGGACCAGTGCCAGACTTAAATTACCAAGGGCATCCAAATAAAAACATTGCTTGCCCCTTGACTCATCTTAAGTCCTATCCTAAAAAAACATGATTTTCTAAGATTTTACTTTCGCTTGTTTCAAATTATGGAGCTCTTAGGGTTGTACCACATTTGTGTCAGTGTCGCCAATCCTGAAAATAAATAAGCAAGACTAATTGATTAAACTTCTAAGCACGTTTCGATTCGTAAAATTAACAATCCGTTAATTACTGGAGGTAATTAACAATCAAAGAAAAGGCTACACCTTCTTTGCTGTTCGGTGCCAACAGTGGCGGTTGTTGCCTCTCTTGCGTCCGGGGTAAAAACTTGATTAGCCCCCCCCCCCCCCTTTCCTGTCTCCGAAAAACTTTCAAGACAAATTTTAACAAAATTTTCATTTATTAACAAAAATTGACTACAAAATATCCCCCAAAAAACACAAAAATTAATGTTCACCGTAAATATCCCCCCTAAAACCGCATCTCTGTGCCATATGGTTTTCGCTTCTTTTGACTGACTTTTGTTTTGCCCACTACAACCAGCAGAATGTGCAGAATATGACACAATACTGTCCACTACCGCATAGCAGAATATGAAGCTCTTTTCAATTGAAAATTATGTTCCTGATTTTTCCTATTTTTTAAGATGCATTTGGCTTTGTATCGTTCCACCTAACCAATTCAAACTGTTAGATTTCATTTCACTGTCATTGGTATTTCAAAAAAAAAGAGGTGAAAGCCAAAGATAGCTATTGAATACAAATTAAAAACTTCATTGCTATGGGAATCAACCAGATAATTTTTCTTATTTACTTTTATATTTTAACTTAAAAATTTTAAATGTTGTATTTGATCATTTTATTTTTATATTTATATTTTTTTTAATTGCTTATACATTTGAAATTCGTAAAGTTAAAAAAGCCGGAAAAACCCGCAGACGAAACAACTATGATTATTTTACTAAATATTGAACAAGTTGGAACCTAAGTCGTATTCTAGGAAGGTCGCTATCTAGAATTTGATTGTTTTGGGGGTTGCCCCTTTTTATTTCCTCTTATTTTCTATTTTTCTTCTTCTTTGGTCGAATAGAAGGAAATACAATTAACTTGTCAAAGAAGACAAGCATGACAAAACCTGATCCCAAGGGGATTTGAAGATTCCTAGTTTAGGAATAATAAGAACTTCTAATTCTGCGAAAGGGTCAGTAGTAATTTGTGCGGCTGTAAGATGATATGTTCAGTTCAGTGTTTTTTAATTACATTTCTATTATCACTTTAGGATATATCCTCTAAATGGGGTGATGTGAAGAACTTGGTTCCTCAAAGAGATGGCACTCTTCAGGCTGAGCTGAGAAAGCAACAGAGTAAGTAAATAATCTGTTCATCTCTCTCTCTCTCTCTCTCTCTCTCTCTCTCTCTCTCTCTCTCTCTCTCTCTCTCTCTCTCTCTCTCTCTCTCTCGTTTTTTCTCTCTCTCTCTCTTTTTATCTCTCACTTTTGCTCTTTCTTCTGTCTCTCTCTCCCTTCCCCTTCTCTCTCTTCTCTTTTTCTCCACACCAATTTTTTGTTCTAGATGATAGTAACTTATATGTTTTAAAGGAGGGTTATGTTCAAGGCTCACGAGATTTTTCACTCAAAGTTAAAAACAAAGGAGATTCTTTGAAACTTCACAGTATTTGGAGTAATCGATTTTGTTGAAGCTTGAAAGACATTCCTGTTTAAGCAAGACACAATTTTTACTTGAAAATGAAGCTTTTGAGCAACTGCGCTTGGACTCCGCTAGAATTTGGGGGAATTGCTGAGTGAAATGGACGCTGGATTGTTTCGATCCCCTTCCCCTCGTGGAAGAATCACGAAGTATTGGTTCTAAATCGGCTTTGTTGAAATCCCCTTCATCAGAAGAATTTGTCGAACCCCCCCCCCCCCCCCTCCTGAGGGTTGGAGCCATCAGGTGTGGTTAATGTTCTACCCATTTTGAATTCGACAAAATTGTTCTCGTTTTGAGGCGAAAAGTCTTCTGAAGATAAGAGCAGGCTTAAAGCTGAAATTGCCTAGTCTTAATTAAGAATTGGGTATTTTCATAACTTCGTTTTTTTTTTTCTTTATGCCATGAAAGTGTTTGTTGTGTTAGCCGTTTATTCCGTTTGTCTTTATCTCTTTGACATCACAAAGAATGAAATTTTAGGAAATTCTTGGGGGATGGATCTAGTTTACAGAGACCAGTTTCTAAAAAGAAGTTCGTTCTTCATTTGACTGGCGAGGTTCAGTGAGGGCAGTGAGGTGCGGTTCAGTTAGGGCAAAGTTCGTTCTTCATTTGACTGGCGAGGTTCAGTGAGGGCAAAATCTCGACGAAGGATGATCACCGTTTGATGCGCCTTCCTTCTGTTTGTTTTCAAATCTTCATTTCACTGGCGAGGTTCAGTGAGGGCAGTGAGGCGAGGTTTAGTGAGGGCAAAGTTCGTTCTTCATTTGACTGGCGAGGTTCAGTGAGGGCAAAATCTCGACGAAGGATGATCACCGTTTGATGCGCCTTCCTTCTGTTTGTTTTCAAATCTTCATTTCACTGGCGAGGTTCAGTGAGGGCAGTGAGGCGAGGTTTAGTGAGGGCAAAGTTCGTTCTTCATTTGACTGGCGAGGTTCAGTGACGGCAAAATCTCGTCGAAGGATGATCACCGTTTGATGCGCCTTCCTTCTGTTTGTTTTCAAATCTTCATTTGACTGGTGAGGTTCAGTGAGGGCAAAGTTCGTTCTTCATTTGACTGGCGAGGTTCAGTGAGGGCAAAATCTCGACGAAGGATGATCACCGTTTGATGTGCCTTCCTTCTGTTTGTTTTCAAATCTTCATTTGACTGGTGAGGTTCAGTGAGGGCAGTGAGGCGAGGTTCAGTGAGGGCAAAGTTCGTTCTTCATTTGACTGCCGAGGTTCAGTGAGGGCAAAATCTTGACGAAGGATGATCACCGTTTGATGCGCCTTCCTTCTGTTTGTAATGATTTTTTTTTGCAAGAAGTTGAAAAAACTTTCTGAATTCAAACTATCACGTGACGTTCAGAGATGTCGTCGAAGTCACTGGAATTGACCGAGGAACAGTGCGTCCCATCCTTACCCAAGAGTTGGAGATGTCGAAGCTTTGTCTGAAGATGTTTCCCAAAAATTTGTCTATCAAACAAAAGGAAAAGTGTTTGCGTGTTTGTCAAGACTGACTGGAGAATTCAGACACCTTTCAAAATATAATTGCGGGCAACAAAACATAGATTCATTAGTTCGATCCTGAGACTAAAATACAGAGCATGTAATGGTAAAAAAAAGCAACAGGTGAGCCATGGAGGAAAAAAAAGCAGAATGTAAAAAAAAAAAAATCCAGGCCATGCTGATGGTTTTTATTTAGACTCACGTGGAATTATGCTCCAAAAATTTCGTAGGGTCATACAGTTAACTTTTCTTATTAACTCACTGTTTTGAAATGACTGTGTGAAAGAATTCCTAGAAAGAGACTCGAGCTTTGGCAAGATCAGCCGTGGATGCTTCATCATGATAACGCGCCCTCATACAGCCATTATCGCCAAGTAGATTTTACCAAAACGGCCACAATGGCCTTTGAACCCCTTCTCCCCTACTCACTAGATTTGGTCCCCTTTGACATTTTCTATTCCCAAAAATTAAAGAAAATTGAAAGGGATCCTTTTTCAGACTTTAGAGGCCATTAAATAATTGATATTGGAGGTGTGTCAAGGGTAACAGAGGAAAAGTTTCGTGGGTGCTTTGAAGGCTGGAGAAGGGCGAATGAGAAGTACCTTACAGACCAGGGGGAGCGCTTTGAAGGATCCAATATTTAATCACATAATTTGTTTCAATATTTTTTTTAATTGGTCTTCAAACTTTATAGTCATATGTGGTAAGAACCTCGTATTTATATTTTATTTACTTGTTATCAGGATTATGGACTGTATATTTATAGTATATAATAATCATGAAAATTATTGAATATAATCGACTTCACTGTTAAGCTCCGAGCTTCCACTTTTCCCAAACTTTTTGGGATTTTCCTGAATTTCCCGAAAGAAATTGGGGCTCTCCGAAATCTCCCCGAAGATTTAAGTGTTTATGGTAACGTACAAATTTTTATTTACGAGACTAATTTCTTGGGAGATATCAGAAAACCCAATTTTCACTCGATGAAATCCGGGAAATTCAGGGATACTGAAGGCACTAATTAGGCTCTCGAGAATTTGGTTACTTTTCTGTTACCTATCTCATACAAATTAAAGGTTACTTTCAATTAAATTAATTAATTATTTTCATTCAATATATTCATTTTGATTTCAAGTTTTATCATTTAAATTTTATTACAAATTTTTATTTACGAAACTAATTTCCGGGGAGATTTCAGAAAACCCAATTTTCACTTGATGAAATCTGGGAAATTCAGGGATACTGAAGGCACTGATTAGGCTCTCGAGAAATAGGTTACTTTTCTGTTACTTAAACTCTCATAAAAATTAAAGTTTACTTTCAATTAAATTAATTAATTATTTCATTTAATATATTCATTTTGATTTTAACTTTTATCATTTAAATTTTATTACAAATTTTTACTTCTATTTTAATTTGTTTATTTAATTTAATAATTGTTGGGGGTATTTTGGAGAGCCCAGTTTCTGTCGGAAAATTTAGAAGAATCCCAAAAAGTTTGGATAGTGGAAGCTCCAGTTCTAACAGTGATATTGAGAGTTAAATCTCTTTATCACCCTCTGCAACTCTACTATCACCTCATTCGCCGTCAGTAAGTTTGGCCTCATTTTTGTAGACAACGAAATGATGCGTCGTCAATTTGCTGAGAAGGCCAATAACATTGGGCCATGGATTGAAGCTCAAATGGACGCAGTGGGAGGCATTGCTATGGGAATGCAAGGTGCTCTGGAGGACCAATTGAATCGTCTTAAAGACTATGAACAGAATGTCATTGCCTACAAAGGGCATATGGATGAACTGGAGAAAATACACCAGGGAATACAAGAGGGCATGATTTTTGAAAACAGGTTTGTTTATTTTATTAAGGTTTAAGCTAAAATTATCATTTACGTGCTGAGTTTTAATTCAAAATACGTCTTATTATTTGCTAAAAATAAATTTTAATTCAAGAATGAATAAATAATTACATAATTAAATAATGAATTGAATATTAAAATTAATATAAAATTTAAATAATAAAAGTTAAAATAGTTAAAAATAAACTTTAGCTTGCTTAACAGAAAATAAAAAAAACTTTTAAAATAGTGCTTCCAATATTCCCAATTTTACGGGGTTTTTTGAAATTTTCTAGAAAGGAAAATAGTTTTTCAGAAATTTCCCCAAAAATTATCGTCATATGTTTTGGTGTATCTTTAGTGCATATACGGACTTTAAATTGTGGGAGGATTTTGAAGAACCCAATTTTTATTTTGGGGGTAATACTTGAAAAGCTTTTTTGAATATATTTTTTGCCAGGGTTCTTGACGATTCTTATATTTTAGTGCGATTTTTGTGCGAGTTTTGCAAAACTGTGCAAGTTTTGCTAACGATAGAGTAAATATAAGAATTGAATATATTACTTTCTTTGTTCTTTCTCTTTTTCTTGATGAAAGTATAAAAGTTCTTAATTGGCTACTAGGGTATTGGACGCGTGCACACAGAGGAGGGGGGAGGGGTCGTATCCGTCTAAAATTTGTTGTAACGTTTCATTATAACTAAATTTCATAGTAAACAAAACTTCATTTGATAATTAAAATGTAAAATAACTTCATTTTATAATTTAAAAAAGTTCATTTGGAATTTTAATTACAAACTAAAATTAGAAAACGTTTCATTCTTTATTTTTTAGTGTGTTTGTGTGTGAGTGTGGAGGGGCGGGGGGTGTTTGTAAGATTTGTGGCGTACCGTTCAAAATTTATATTTTAATCTTTCCCTCCCCATTCACTTCACTCGTTAAGCCACTTTTATCATATTCAAAGATATGAGGCATGTTTTAGTCACTTAGACTTCGAAAAACTAGCTCTCGTTTATGAAAATATATTTGCAACCTTTGTAAAAAAAAAAAAAGAAAATTTTATCGGTAATATGGAAGAACTGAGTGATCTAATAGGAATATATCCTCAGACCGTTTTCCAACTATAAAGTGTCCTCTACTCAATGACTTTAATTTAATTTTCATATTGTGTTTTACTTCCATATTGTCTGAAATGATTCTTTTTTTCTTTTTTTTATAGGTGAGAGGAGGGTTCTCTCCCCCGCCCTCCTTCCCAAAATAATAATTTTGTTAACAATTTCCCCCAGAAATGCCTACCTTTCACGAACAGTTTGCCTGTTTTCAGTCTTTCAATACCTCTCCTCCCTTTTTTTATGTCTCCGAAGTAAGGTACATATGCTCATTTTGATCGTAGAACTTTTTAAAATTGTGTCGTTTTAGGATTTAGTTAAATTTTGAGACAGTAAGTTATAAAGTATCACTTTAAGTGGGTAAATTTTCTTATAAAAGCTGCACCTTAATACTATCATATTGCTTCACACATATACATAATGCTTCACATTTTACATAGTGCTGTATGCTAAAATCGTCGTAGATCTTTGTCCAAACCTCATAATCTGTTATTTACCCTCATTTTTTTAGTTCCACCATATTAGTTTCAGATTAGTGATTACTTGCTTTTACCAACTTCTCTTTTACTAAATTTCAGCTCTCGGGTTGGATTAACGCACGAAGTCGCTAATCTTTTAGCCCCAAGGTATGGGCCCCTGTGAGTCTCTGGGTGAATCCTTCGCTGTGCAACTAAACCAGCCATGGGGGGAGGGGGGCTCGAATTTTGTTTGTGTTATTTGTCAATGGTAACCAGCCTCGTCACACTGCTCGCCAGTTTTGTTGTGCTTTTTTTGTGTTTTGTTTTAGCAGAGCTTGCGCTTGCTATAGTTTTGCCATAAAAAAGGAGAAAAATATCAAAAAGAGTGACCAAGCATCTGATCAGGATTTTCATCTCAATGGTCGACTTGCTGTCGACCAAGGTCATGTGCTTTGTGCCTTTTTTTAGAAAAAAAAATATCTAAGAAAGTGAGGAGGCTTTGTCAATGGGAGTTTGATTCATCAGTAACGTTGAGTACGTTAGTGAGTTAAAGTTGTGAAATATTATAGTTTCCCAGGTCTCTGAAAAAAAAAAATTTCTTGCACCCTTATCTGTTATTGCTGTTTATCAGTGTTGGGAATTTACCACTTCTTGGAATGTTTGACATACCTGCTAAAATCCAATTATAAAAAGGAGAAAAGTTGCGGGCTTTTCAATTCCATTGATAGAAAAAGGAGAGTCGAAAAGAGTGTAAAGAGGAAAATTGACCCCAGACTGCTCCAGATACACAGATTTATCCAAGATTGCTCTTTTCAAGAAAGTTGTAGGAGACGATTTGAACATTTGGTGGTGGTCTGATGGTCCCATTACGTTAAAATAAAATAAATGATTTAACAAAGAATTAATTTTTTTTATCTTCAAGTATACTTAAAAAATAAGATTAAATCCCTGCTCCTTGTTGAAATCGTTTCTGTTGCACGAGATAATAATGAGTGCGTGGGACGAACATGACATATTTTGTTATTATTCAGTTCTCATCTCAACGTCAAAAACACTAATTCTGTGCCTTTGACAAATAAAGGTGGAAACAGTAATGTCTTTTGCATTTAGCTTTTAAAATTGGAGTTAAATGAAGTACTTTAATATTGAAATACAATTTACAATTTGGTATTTATTTGCACTTTCTTGGGATTTGATGTTTCGTCCCATGATTACAATATACAATATATAATATATAAAAAAAGTAAACAGCAACAGATGAAATACAAAAGTGAAGAATAAATAAAAAGAAGTCTGGTTAAAACCGAAAAGAATAAAAATAATGGGCTACACGAAGAATAAAACAGTTCGACAGATAACATCGAAATACTAGAAAAAAGAAAATGTATAGTACTGAATTTAAAAGATTAATAGCACAAGATAGGTTACTTTTATCTTATAGCCACAACACTCAAGAAGTGAAGTTAGGTTAATCCTAGTGAAATATACCTAATTATGATGAAAGTAAAATACTTTTGTAACAAGAATATGGAAACGAAAACTGAGAATTATGGAAATAAGGCCCCAAAAAACGCATTTTATTAAATGGTTTATATACTTCCTTGTTAACTAGTACACATTCAAGAATTGAAGTTAGGTTAATCATAATGACATATACCAAAATATGATGAACATTTAATAGTTTAGTAACAAAACTATGGAAACTACAGCAAAGCATTATGGAAAGGGGGCCAGTATATTGTATATTGTATATTTCGTCCCTTGTCATTATATCTTGGCTAAAGTTTTTCCTTATGTTACTGATTGCACTGTAGTTGTTCCTGCCCTGAGCATATATTTCACTGCAATTGTTTTCTATCGCGTCCTATCTTTGTGTTCAACTTTTTATTTACTATACTGCTAGTGATTAATGTTTATTCTTTTTGATCCTGTAGGTGGGAATGGAAGGGGGTTAGGTTGAAATAGCTCATGTGGGGATATAGCAGGAGCTGGATGTGATAGAATATTTTTTAGATTTTCAATTCCTGCAAGAAAGTGCTTTCTACTTTTCATCTGCGTCCATTAATTACTTGATTAGTATATTTCTTTTTCATTTATTGTTTGTGTAAGTTTCAGAGTATTTAACGTATTCTCTTATAAGGATAGCGAATAACGTACTGTTTCCGCATTTCCTTAATGTTAAAAAGAGGGAAAGTCTGAAAAATAAAATTTATTAAAACTTAAGTTCAAACTCTTCCCTGGTTTTTGACATAAATTCATTTAAATTTAAGGGTAATGATTTGTTGTAATTAATAACGGAAAAAGATTTACTACTTTAAAAATATACTACTTTTTAAGACTCCTTTAAATACTAAAATACTACTAAAAATATTTACTACTTAATACAATGAACTATAAAGACAAGCAATGACAACATTCCAAAATATTTTGATCCTGATCCATCTTTGAATGGGCCTCTAGAAAACCAAAAAGGAAATTGTTCTTTCACTAAAAGACTTCTGACCTTGTAATTTGAATCCATGAAAATTTGTATTATTTAAACTGAACTAATTAGTTAATGTTATGTAACTGACGATGATGGTATGGAAAACTAAACTGATTTAATTGATAGCTATTTCTGCATTAAGGCCATAACGGGGAGGGGGGAGTAGATTGTCCACGCTGGATTCTACCCCCTCCCCATGGTTAAAAGTGGGGAGCAGTCTAGGGCTGTGTCCAAATGGCATGCGTTGTGTATATGTAAAATTCAATAGTCTAATGTCAATATAAGTTAAAAAATTTGAATAGTTAAAATGCTTGGCAAGATATGAAAGACTTACCGTAATGTTAGTGTTATTTCTGAGGAAATAAGGTAATAATATTTCCCAGAATTTTGATAGCTTAAAATGATTCCTATGATAGATTATAGAAAATAAAACATTAAGTATTCTCGTTGTTGTCATAACAAATTTTGAAGTTAATAACGTTAATCGAGGAAAGATGATGAATTTATTCCGTAGGGGCTGATGATTACGAATTATGAATACAATCACGTGTGCTTTACTTTAAGCTAAGTTCTTCGTTTTTGAAGATAGATTTCTTTAGTTTTAAATATCAGTGCAAAGCTATATGAGTAGAGTCTAAAAATTGATTGCATAGCGTAATACTAAGGCATTGGTATTATACTTTGCCCTCTGGTAGCCTGTCCCGGAGGTTGTACGACATATCTCCAAACATACACACAACTCTCACATTTTGACACATGTTCCGGATTCTCCGTTCCGTGCTCTCATGTCCAGTCATATACAACATACTTTTATACGTATATACAAAGCAAAATTTTAAGTTAAAGTTTTCTGCATTATCTAGTGGAATTATGCTTCCTTGAAATTGGCAATATATTTCAGTTAAAATCAATATATAATGTAAACATTATGATTTGGCTAGAAAAACAATGCTGACATCTATTAACCGTAGTATTAATGAATCTGACGATTCTTGACACGAATACTCCCTAACTTTCCCTCCTGCCCAGTCTTATGCAACACATGGTTATACCGTGGTTGTACAAATTTATATTTCCTGCCTTTTTTTAGTGGAATTATAGCTACTTAAGACAATCACCTCAGAAATACTGAATATACGTACAATGGCGAAATACACGTAGACTCTGAGCACCTGCTGATGTCTATTATTGACGACTCTTGACACGAATACCCTCTACTCCCCTCCCCTGTTTAGTATTATAACAGGGTCATAGTCTTAGTCGATTGTGAAACTGACGAAATAAAACAGTTTACCGAATTTGCTGTTTTTAAAGAACTTAAAAAACTAAAACCGAATTGCTCTTCCTACCCTGGTGAGTTGCCGGTCGAACTTATTCGCGAATGTGCCTTGTTTTTAGCAAAACCATTGACATCAATCATCAATCAGTGCTTCAGTGAACAAACCTTTCCCGATACTTGGAAGCGAGCCTATGTTCGCGTAATACCCAAAGTTAAAGGACCTAAGACATTTGATCAGTTAAGACCTATTTTGATCACACCGAACTTTGCTAAAGTTGACGAATCTTTCATATATCGTGAACTTCTCACGGACATTTCACCGTCACTTGACCCTTTCCAGTATGGTTGCTTGAAGGGATGCAGCACGTCTGTTTATTTAGCACGGCTTTATCACCTAGTAGTTGAATGGTTGGAGTTTGGAAGCTCGTTTGTAGATTTACTTCTGGTAGACTACCGAAAGGCATTTGATTTGATTAAGCACCCTCTTGCCGCCCAGAATCTCAAGTCAATAGGTGCCCGTAAGCACATCCTCCAATTAGTAGTTGATTTCTTACGTCACAGGTATCAAAAAGTGTACGCCCTTTTTCACGGTGATATTGAATCGGAAAGGGTGGAAATTACATGTGGGGCCCCACAAGGTACCAAGTCAGCAGCTCTTCTTTTCCTGGCTGTTATCAACTATGTGCTTTCTGACTTTGACGATCGTTTTAAATTCGTCGATGATTTGTCTGTGCTTCTTAAATACCACGTAAAGGATTCGCAAGCTGTAGCCCAGTTCGACCCAAATTTTTTCGATCAGTTTAAATCACAGTGTACTGCGAACAGTCTTCAAATTAATGAGAATAAATCAAAGGTTTTGAGGTTCAAACCACTTAAACGCGATTTTACCTACCCCGCGACTTTGTTCCCTTCTGCTTCGTGTGCGACTATCTTGGGCGTCACCTTTAGTGTGGACTGTTCGTTCTCTATTCATGTACAAGAGCGGGTTAAGAAGGGACTTTATGATATGCGGACACTGGTGGCAATGCGCCGCCTAGGTTTTCCAGTGTATCAGCTGAAAACAGCGTACCTCACTTTATTCGACCCATCCTTGAATATGCGTGTCCCGTCTGGGGCCCACACAAGTTCATCACATAGATTATTTAAGTGATGATTTGGAGGGGATCCAGAAACGAGCTGTAAAGATGATTCTTTGCGACAAATATGTAGATTACAGCTCCGCTCTGAAGTCACTTGAAATACCAAGACTTCGCGATCGCCGTTTTCAGCTGATGATTCGTTTTGGCCAGTTTTTATTGTCTAGTCCTGTACATAGTACAATATTACCACCTAAAATGCCTGTCCGCGGAAATACCAGAAGCAAAAGCAAACTTATGCCCGTCTCCTGCCGCACAAACAGACTTAGTAACTCCTTTGTTCCTTTTTTTACAAGTTCTTTTAATGAAGTGAAGAGAAGTGTTTTATTGTAAAAATGTTTTCATGCAAAAAACAGCGCCTGTTAGTGCATTTTTTTAATGTATCTATGACAGCTGTTTTCATTAAAATGATTCTGATTCTGATACAACACATTGTCATACGTATATAAACCGTCTCGCAGTCTTTCAGTGAAATTATACTTGATTAATATAATAAATATATTTCAGGTATACTCAGTATACAATGGAAACACTGCGTGTTGGCTGGGAACAACTGCTGACATCTATTAATTGCAGTATAAATGAAATTGAGAATCAGATTTTGACCCGTGACTCAAAGGGTATTACTCAAGAACAGTTGAACGAATACAGGGCCAGCTTTAACCAATTTGACAAGAATAAGTTAGCGAAATTATCCCCTGAGGAATTCAAATCGTGCCTTGTTAGCTTGGGCTACTCTATTGGCAAAGACAAACAGGTAAGACAGTTTTTTTGCAGTTTTCATTTGTAGACTAGATATGCATACACCTGATTGCTAAAAGTGACAGAAAATCCCGATAGTCTATATCAGTCTATCTTTGACTCTATCTCAAGCTATTGTAGTTTTTAAGAGTTTTGGGAATACTTGAAAAAAAAAAAATGTCCACCTTGAAGCCATCCTAGACGAGTGGTTAGCCTGCTGGACTTGTTTTATGCTTTAGATTGGGGGATCGAATTCTGGCGTCACCAACTATGTGGTTTGGGAATGGGATAAGTTGCGTGATTCTGTAAGCTCAGCCAGATTCAACCCAGCTTCAAATATATACCTCGAGAAATCTAGGGGAAAACACGGGAAGTGTCGGATGATTTGCAGCAAACCACGCATAATCCTCCCGGCCAATGGCAGAATGTCAGGAGATTGGCACTACATGAATTTCATTTGTTCGCATGTAAAACAGCTCAGTTGTTTAGTTTTATATTTAATAACCAATTTAAATTGGACAGGTAAGGGTTGAATGTAAATATAATAAACCATGGAGGAAAAAAAGAATCTTTAGAGATTATAACAGATACGATTGGAATGGAAGATGAAATAAAAATTGCTGCTACTACTACAAATAGTGGCCATCATTGCAGTGCCAAGCTGTCTATGCTCTACACCGCTGCGCACGCTCCTCCACCTCAATGCGTTATGAGCTGCATTCTTCTGCCTTGTTCATACAGACCCGTATTTCATCTGAATCCTTTATTGTTACGGGTTCCAACCTCTTTGAGAAAGTCCTACTGCCGTGTAACATTGGCGAAATTAGCCAATTTCTTGTGAACTATCATTCTTCATCTATAAATAGTGATCTAGCCATCGTAACCTTTCTTTCATAAATAGAAACCTTTTGTGTGGCTCTTGAACGTTGTAGTTCGTTCTGATCACTGGTAAGTGCTGATCAATGTGGAAGGTGATAGAAATATCTTTGTTTATTATTTATTAACATCGCTTTACCAAAATCCATTATCACAGGGTTGCCACAAGGTTCCTAAATTTCCTAAAACTGGAGAAGGTTCCTAATAGTCCCTAAAACAGCTCTCATGTCCCTAGAGTCTCTTTTTGCAAGCCACGTCAACACTTCAGCTAAGAAGTATTTTCGTAATGTTATTGGTCATTAGTGTCATGAAGATTGCAAAATAGTTTCAAGGCTACATTGTCCAAGTCTTCTTGATGATGGTGGGCGAAAAGATTTCATGTCATTTAAGCTGCACCTCTGACCTCTAAGCGTGACCTCTGAATTCACATAAGCTGCCACGATTTTTGTATTCATTTTTTTTATGCGTATTTCCATAGATTCGACATTTTTTCTCAGCTTGCTCTTCATGGACTAATATCTTCATCAAAGCGGCGATTGATGTCAAACTCTTGCGTACATAATCCTTATGTCATTTTTAAAGTGGTAGCTGCAATCTAATAAATAACAATCCTTCGTCCATTAACCGAAAGTTAAAAAAATGGTTTAAAAAAAAAATAATGCTAAAAAATACTCAACTAAAAGAAATCCAGGAGTGGTAACTGTTATCCACTTTCAATTCAACATTAATTTATAGTCTCGAGATTTTTCTTTTGTAATTCAAAAAAAGAAGAAAAACGGCTGAAATCTCTCGAAAATGACGGCCTAAGATCGAAAAGCACACCACTAGAATCACCATGTTCGAAAACCCTTCATTAGAGGTTTAGAGCCCTCTCGTCAAAACCAAATGAAGTGTGAGGTTCGAGTTCGTACTTGAGGTTTTTTGCAAATGGTGTCAAAGCAAGTAGAACATGTACATGTACTTGTACATGTACTTTATTCAGAACATGTACTTTATTCAGCCTTAAAGCACTACTCTCCCCATCACCAATCAAAGCAACGACCGTGAAACAAGAATGCCGTTTCAAGTTACGAAAGTTATCTCTAAAACAAGAGAGAGATGGAAAAGAAAGAGTGAAGAAGAATGATGGAAGCTTGCAGAAAAAAAAACAGAAAAAGAAAAGCAAATACTCGCTGAATCTTTGTTCAGCAAGCAAAGAATAGAGGCTCTGAAAAGTCATCTAAAGAAAAAAAAACGCTAGGTACAGAAGCAAGCTACTGGCAAGATGTTTGAAGAAGCCAGAAATCGGCTTAAAATGGGCATTTTAAATGCTCACCCTAACCATGAAATTCAGCTCACCCAAACCATGTTTGACGGGACGCTTTTATTGCACACCAAATAAAAAAATGAATCAGCAACTGTTGAACGTACTCAGGTACTTATATGTAGAAATAAAGGCAGTTGCTCATAATTGCACCTTTGAATGTATAAAGGAAGCAAAGCCAAAGGCGCGAAAAACCAACAACCAAACCAACAACTGATTTTTAAACGTAGCGGTCCTGTGATGATTTTCTGGTCTTTAATCGGAGTAGTTAATCAGTGTGTATTTTTTGAATTATTGTACCTTCATAGTTGAGAATCAAGAAAAGAAAGAAAGGTGAGAAGATCCATATAGAAAGCCAAGGGGTTGGATCATCTTTATATTGCCCATATCGTTCCAGAAGATGATGACGCTACATTGCCGACCGTCCTGTTTTCAGATTTATGAGAGATTGGTTTGGATATCGAGTATGATGTTGATTGTGTTGATTACTGACAAATAAGTAATGTTCTGAGTTTGGGAACTCAAACGGTACAGCAGTATTTGAGGATAGTCCTGATATAGGTGCTATACGTAAGTTGTAGTTGACGGTCTGATAAGCCTATCCTGTGCATATTTTTAATCCTTGCTTGAGCACTACCCTTTGCGCATAATATTTTCAACATGCAGCTTCTTTTTTGTCCCTAAATTTGCAGTACCGGGTAGGTTTGTATATCTGATTCGCCGCTATTGTTTTACATCGCTCCATCACGAGGTTTTAGATGGCTGTTGAGTCTTCTTTTGAAAGAGTAGACAGAGAAACTTAGGGATAAGGCCTCAAAGAAGATCATTCCAAATCGAAGTGCAACATCGAATGAAGCTGTTTCTCAAGTACTCTTTCCTTGGAACGTCAATCTTGAGATATTTCGACCGACCTGTGTACCTTCAAGTCTGTCTTGTTGTTTGGACAATGTGGGATATAGAACGAGAAGCTCTAGAGAAAGAGGTGAATTTGTGTACTTGTCGAAAACAGCCATCTATACTACATCAACCTTTTTGCTAACAAATTGGAGAGAGTCATGGAAAACGACTGGACATGCCCTAATGGCTCTATTCTGGATCTTGTGAAGTAATTCAAATAGCGTTCTTAGAGCACCAGAAAACAGTGGCCACCCATACTCGGCAATGGGTCTGATGCAAGAATTGCAAAGGGCGATTGAGCTGAGCGGTAAAAGGTTTTGCAGCGAAGAGTGATCCCTAGCTTTCTTGGATAGGAGGTTCTCACCCGATCAATGCGGGTTTTCTAATAGAGAACTGTGTAAAAGTGGATCCCGAGAAGACTTAGCTCGTCGACTCTTTCCATAGCTTCATTCATGACGATGAGGTTGGGGTGTATGTTTGGCACTTTTGATTGGGAGATTAGCAGCTCCTTTTTTTTGATGCATCGAAACTACAATCAATGTAGTTTCAAAAAGATCCGTCTGTAGGGGCAGGGAGGCCTGGGTTGGGTCTTAATGTTTGCGGATGGTTATATGTGTCGAGGTGTCGTCGGCAATGTGATGCAGAGACCTTTCAAAGTTGTCTCCCATGTGATTTATGTAGATAATGGAAAGCGTAGGTCCCAATATAATATCCTGGGGTACGCCTGCCTTATTAGATATTCGCGAGAAGTGAACCCGTCAAGAACAACCCGCATTGAACGATCAGAAAGAAAGCTTTCGATCGTTTTCTAACAGACCTCCTTGGACACCATACGCGTAAAGTTTCTTTAGTGGGCCACGATACCATACTCTGTCGAATGAAAATAGTTTGATGTTGTATTCTTTTCCTAGAAGTTCGATCCCCCCCCCCCCTTATGCCGGGGCACTAGGCAGTCGAGCGCTGAACGTTTCCAGCGTAATCCATATTGGTGCTCAACTAAAAGGTCATTTGAATCCAGGTACAAATAAAATGTATGATTGGAATCACTGAAATCACTTCAGTTTAAATGAGCAATCACTTCAAAATGTTGGAAACGGTACATCTGAGGCCATCATATCCTGCTTTAATGGATTGAATCGTAAAATTTTTTATTCCATAAAACTTTCTATATCTGAAACTCCGATACGATTTCGTTGATAAAGACAAGGAATAAAAGGTGACCTAGAGTCGCTCCTTGGGGGCAGCCGTAGATTAGCTCTAGCCACTCAGAGCAGCTGTCTTGGGTGAACAGTGAGCAGACTGATTGCCGTGTCTCTCGTAGTAATTTTGTAACAAATAGTAATTTGTGTTTTTTCGCTCCCAACTTTTTCAGATTTGTCAGTGCGATAAGGTGTTATGTGAGATCAAATGCTTTCCTGTAGTCTACTACCGCCTTACTTCCTCATATGCAATCACATTGGTATGGATCTATCGTAAGCACAATCTTTTGTAACAGGGCACGGGAAATAAACCATTTGCTATCTTTGCTAAATTGGGAACTATAGATATGGGACACAGTAGATCACAGGACTAGAAAGTTCTGATTTTCGGTATGACACTGACATACACAGCTTTATACAATTTAGGGAAGGATGTTCTGAGAAACACTGGTTTATTACTGATACGACAGATTTGACCAGGAAAGATGAGTACTCTTTGTATGAGTACTCTGTGACAAGACAGTTTTATTTTTATCTTATTCACATTTAGTGTATCTCCTGGGGCATGGAGCTTACATCGTTCTTTGATCATAGCTCTTAACTGGATATCTAACCACGGTTTATCTGTTTCACAAACTGCGCGTTCTTTGATCAGGATAATCTGTAGTTTTTGCTTGGCCTCACATAGATGGCCAAAGAGCACAGTCTTTGGTAATTGGAATTACCATTCATTTGAATTACCCTTAATCCATGCCTATCTACCTTAGTTCTGCCCTAGGATGGAGGACTATCAGGATAGGATGATAAACTATTTATCATGATAGACTATGAAATGACATCATTTTTATTAAATTCTTAAAAAAGGGTTATGCCAGCTTTGCCTCTAACTGAGACTATCTGTCATGGCTTTACTCCAATTAGTCATGGCCAATCATCCAATCATCTTTCATCCGTACAACTCGGCCTAGCTCTATAAAGCCTATTTGTAGCCCTATAGCCCTTTAACAAAAGACAAGTTAAGATGACTAGGCTACGTTTTTACGGATAAATGATGACCCGTTGCCAAAATATTATTGTGAGATAATGACATATTAACAAAATATAAAATATTTCAATAAAACAGCTATTATAATAATTAAATTTTACAAAAATAATCTGACAGATGGATTTTTATCTTGCTAAGGAACAAAGATATTACAAAATTATGAATTAAGAATGAAATTAAGAACAGTCAATAATCCAAATGAATATGTTCGCTGTTTAGTTTAATGGCTCTTATCTAGACGAATTAGCCTAGCTTTTATTGAAGTTTCTGAGTGTAATGAATTTGATAAATCGTACTTGATCAATTTAATTAATCATACTTTCAGTCTTTGCATCATTATTTATATTATTTTTTTTTTTTGCAGGGCGAGATTGAGTTCCAGCGAATTATGGCAATTGTTGACCCCAATGGATCAGGGGGTGTGATGTTTGACGCCTTCTTAGACTTTATGACGAGAGAATCTACAGACACTGACACTGCCGAACAAGTTATTGACTCTTTCCGTATTCTGGCTGCCGATAAGGTAGGGAATTATTTGAATATCTTATTATAAGTACTAATAGCGAGGTTTTTTGAGAATTAAAAGGGAAGTTTTTGATTCCAAAATATGGCTCGAAAAATGCATGTTAAGCTCTAAATCCAACATTATTATAAAAAGAAAAGAAAAAACTCTTATGCGGAAAAAACTGGACTTGTAAAAAAAGAAGTTTTTTTATATGACCATATTCTTCTGTTATTCTTTTATGTTTCATATACTTTGCATCGATCGTTCCATTTTTAGTAAGTATTAAGTAACAATTTAATATCTTTCTTGCTGAGGAATAACAGGCAAATAGCGTCTAAAAAAATATAGTAATCTTTTGAATTTGCGTAGTTGGAAGGATGCTCCACTTAAAGGGTACCTTGAGAAATTTGGGAAAGGTTAAAAAGAAGGGTGCGCGAAATCACAAGATTGCTGGCCTCTAACCCCCAATTGCCATTCCTGGCTGAAGGGCCATGAAGCGGAGATGAGTAATGTCGGTACGGACTGTAAAGTCCAGTACCGTATTCTTTACCTTTTACCTTCACCACTTAATGGAGAAGTTCCTGACCTTAGAATAGGGTAGGGTAGGCTCTGTATTTGATGAAACTTGAAAAGAAATGGTGGAGCAGTCCTACGTGAGAGAATTCGACTTTTTTCGTGAAATATTATTTTTAGCGTCACCAGATAAATTCAATGTCGTAGTAATTATGTAATGCAACACACCTCTAATTCAGTTTAATATAACGTTCAAGTAACGTTGTAATCATAAAGCTGACTTCTCTCAAGCTTTCTAAATGTCCTCTATGGTTTCTAAGAACCTAAACAAAGTTTACAGTGTCATTTGTAGTACTTCACATCCCTCAACATTGATTTTTCTAATTTATTTAGTATCGAGATAGTTTTAGATCTTGCTTGGAGAGAAATAATGTCAGTTCTAGGTGGTTATAAAATTAATAAATAAATTTATAGTTACATATTTTATTAGTATTACGGATTACAACTAATTTTGCTTATTTCAGTATTGGGCTTGAGATCTGCTGGGCATTTCTAAAATTATTTCTTTTATTATATACCACGAGCTTACTATGGATGCTAAATATCTGAAAACATCGCAAAAATAAGCTGCAACCTGTAAATTCAGTCTTGAATCTCTAGCTAGCTAGAATCTCGTTATGAAACGCTGAAAAAAAAACTTGATATAAAACGCTAAGCTTTAATCCGGTCTTTTGGGGGGTTGTCGTTCACCTACAACATCTATTTTAGAACAATTAAATATTAGATGGGGTATGGTTTATATGGAAAATATACCTTCTAAAAGTCTCCAGTATTTGCACTTTAATATGGTTTAGTTCTGTGGTGGCGCAGTGGGTTTGATCTCAGCTTGGTAATACGAGACCCATAGTTTGAACTCAGGTGTAACAACACCCGACAGAGCCGCCGCAAGGACCTTAGTAGTCAAGAAGTATCGTTAATCTAATGCATAATACACTTGCTTACTGTAGTAGCCTATATACTTTTTGTATTTCAGTAAGCTGGAAGTCAACAATTTTACTCAAAATAAAGATTTTTCTTTTTTCTTTCTTGTTTTTTACTTTTAATTAGCTGATATATTACTTTAAGGTGATTACGTAGTTCTTACACGGTGTAGCATATTGATTAAAATCGTGCCTCATTGCTTTAAAGAGAAAAAAAATGGTTCAAAAGACCTAAGTTAAATAGACCAGGAACACAAACATGGGGAGGATCTCGGTCCCACCTCTCTTTGCCTGAAATTCTAAATTTCACATACTTTCTGGACACTTATTATTTAAATTATTACTTTTTTAATTTAATTTTAATCTTTTTTAATCAAAATTGAATGTTTTTTCTCGTTGAAGTTTGTGCAGCAGTTTCTAGCAACTCTGATTCCAAACCCCTGCAGTCGATCCAGGATCGATTTGACGGGGCTTCAATGTCGATATTATACAAATAAAATGCATTGCCCTCCATCTGAGGAGGTATCAAGACTTGTTCCAGATAAAATAAAGGCTTTGCGATCAACTTGCTAAAGTTCAGATCGACAGGACTATCTTGTGCAGGGCACACCCCACCAGAATACTTGAAGACAAGTTTCCCTCGACGATCCGTTGCCACATGGATCGGCATCGCAGTATGGGTAATCCTGGAAAATCTTTCTCTTGGGGCGTTCAAAAGAACGTATAATAAATATCTTAAAAGTTATTAGCGTGGTAATTACCAGAACTAGTGGCATATCACTGTTTCTGACGGAGCCGTGTAACCTGTATACAAAAAATTGACCCCCCCCCCCCGAAAAAAGAATCCTTCACACATGTATGGAATGGACCTACAAATTCTGACAATTTTACAACTCCGAAAGGATCCAATAGTTTTTGAATTTGCAAACTCTTAAGCCAGGGCAGTGTAAAGTTTAATGGCGTCTGTCCCTTTCCCAACTTGTCCAGGGATCGCCTTTTCAGAATTTAGAAATGCTTACCCATGCAGGTGGCAGGAAATTTTCAGAAAGGTAGATGTCTCAGAAGAAGATATGGTTTTGAATGAGAAGAAAAAATCTACTATAATATAGCCTTTTCTTCTTTGAATAAGATATTTGTATTTCTTATAAGAAAAAGCTAATTCAGTTTTCTGAAAATTTGCAATCGCCTAACTAGGGACATGTTTTGAGTCCTTACGAGGGTAGCGAAATCACAGACGCCCAAGGATATTATCAAAACCCATTATATGTATTTGGAAGCCATCCGTGTAGACATGGTTAGGAATAGTATAGTATATACTATAAAGAGTACTTTCATCTATATTGATGATGATGTTGCCAATTTACATGGAATGTATCAATTTTGGGTAGAAGCTATTTAAATTTTAAATGCAGTTTACTAACATCAAACCTTTATATTTTTCAGCCTTTTATCTTGGCCGACGAATTGCGTCGAGAATTGCCACCTGACCAGGCCGAATATTGCATCCAGAGAATGCAGCCGTATGCTGGACCTGATGGAGTGGCAGGCGCCTTAGACTACATGTCTTTTTCAACTGCCCTCTACGGAGAATCAGATCTTTAAATTTACAAGTATTTGTTTATAGTGATGAAAACGATGAAGAGTGATGGAGGACGGTATTCTTTCCGGAATTTCAATTTTTAGTCCTCTTCAATATTTTTTTGTGAGTCTAATGAACTAAAACAAGCGGATTTTGCCGACTGGATAGTTGTTTTTACCGAATTTTTACCAACAGAGATTGATATTTTGGTAAAATTTTTGTAAAATATTTTTGAATTCGGCAAAATCATATTTCCGTTTTTATACGGATTGCCTTTATTTCGCTTTGGTGGACCTGTGGGGTATAGAAGGGCGGGGGCTCATTCGGTAATTAAACTGTCAAAATTTATTTAAAATGTAGTTTTTTTCATCATAATTCAGTATTCGGTTTGTTGAGGTAGGATTATATGTGCAATTTTTCTTGACTTTTCCAAACTTGTGCAATTTTTTTAAAATTGCAATTTTCACATTTCATTCAGTATAAGTAACGATTTTTTAATTATTTTTACTTCAGGGCATTTTTTACGAGGGAAATTGATGAAAATTTCACAGTAATATGTTAACGCAAATAATATTTCCCTTTTAATTTAGGTTTGCCAATGGTAAGGGGGTTAATTTGTCTGCCCCACCCCCTAAGTTTAGACAATGGGTCTTTTTGGTATTTTCATTGAAAATTTCCTTTTTGAGTATTTTCAATTAAATAATTGATTAAAAAAACTCAAAATTGTCCCTCCTATCCTAAATTTTGGATGATACATTTTGCCCCCCCCCCCCCCCACATTTTCGTGAATTTGTGTTCCTGTTTCTATTTTTACCTCTTCCAAAAGAATGTTGAAGTATTGACGCAAAACAACAAACTTAGTTTTTTTATTTATAATACCAATAATTTGTTATTTTAATCGTATAACTCTTGATCGTGATTGTGATTGATAGTTATTGAATATTCTTGAAAACAGTATTGCTTCACCAACACCAAAAGTAAACCGAAGTGTAAAAATGTCCAATCGTCAATGCAGGTTTGTAGGGAAAAAAACAGGGTACGTCACCTGTCGAGTAAGGCTGGAAAAGCTTCGTAACGGGAATTCTTCATCTTTTAAGAAGATCGGAATAAAATAGCTCAGATTTCCTTTAGTTTTTGTCATGGCCATAAGCTTCTAAAAATAACCCTGTATTATTTTTTAAATTTATGTATAGGGAGGACTAGTGGAAGAATTTCCCAATTTCCCTCGTATTGTAATGCAGTATTTATTTTTAACTGATAAATTTGCCCAATTGAAGTAATGCCTTTTTTGTGTCCTGTGAAAAAAGAGAATTTCTCCTAGTTATGCCTAGTCTTTTATGTTAGTTGTTGTCAGTGTGTGTTCATATGTCATCGCCATGAGAGTCTTTATTCTTGTTGAAGGGGCTCTTGTGATGAAAGTGATGAGCTTTGTTCTAGCTCCTTATGTATTGTATGAATGAGTAATAAATTAACCATATTTATGTGTTTAGAGTTGATTTTAAGTATCTGATTTGGTAGAGAGTAAGAGGATGATAGTAGCAAATTATTCAGTAATAGGTGGTACAAGCAAACTTTTCAATGTTGCAGTTTTCGAGAGTTTTTCTTTTGCCTGGCGAGATGTGTCAAAACAAATTATAATAAGGGAGCAAGAGTTTTGGATTGCAGTATTGTTACACACGTTTACCAATGAACAGCAACCAGACATGTAAACCAAACATACTATTTACAAATTTACGAAATTATGAGTATACTAAAATCCCAGCACATGCAGGGACGTACCCCCAATATTTTTAGTTAGGGAGGAGTTTAGTTAGGGGGGAGGAGAGGCATGCCCCCATTATTTTTAGTTAGTCGGTAAACAAAATTGAGATGGTAAAATATTGGCTCAGTTTTTTCATTAAGTAATTAGGCTGATGGAAATAAATGACTTAGAATCAATGAAAGAATATCAGTCCCAGTCTGTAAAAATGGAAAACTAATTCGTTAAAGTCTGTTGCCCCCCCCCCCCAACATTTTAACTAGTGACCGCTCTGGGCACATGAAACTAGCCCTGAAGCCTGTTTGTACAAATAGTAGGTATACCACTACCATGAGGGTATAAAAACACAAAATATAAATTTAACTAAAGCCCTTAGATACCCTTCAGGCTAGAAAAAATAAATGTAGAAAGAACGAATGGCGAATAAATAGAAAGAATGTAGAAAAAATAAATTTAGAAAGAGCGAACGGAGAACAAATAGAAAGTACGTAGAAAAAATAAACGTAGAAAGAACGAACGGAGAATAAATAGAAAGAACATCGAAAAAATAAACGTAGAAAGAACTAACGGAGAATAAATAGAAAGAACATAAAAAAAAATAAACGTAGAAAGAACGAACGGAGAATAAATAGAAAGAACATAGAAAAAATAAACGTAGAAAGAACGGACGGAGAATAAACAGAAAGAACATAGAAAACATAAACGTAGAAAGAGCGAACGGAGAATAAGTAGAAAGTACGTAGAAAAAATTCCATATTATATACACAATGCACTTCTTTTTCTGCTATTCGGCTTTACGCTGATTCCTATGATATTGAATTAACTTTTGAGATATCTGTTTTGTTCAAAAACTTCGAGATGTATAATAAGTGTGCCTTTTGGGTTTAAATTATCCCCACAGCCCCAATGCTAAACTTTATCTTACCTTGCTATAATAATTCGACCCCCAGAAATATAAAAAAAAGAACTAAAATAAAAATGTAAAAATAAATACTATAAAACGTTCTACACCACATATTTTACCTATATTTTGGAATATTAGGTGGATATTTCAAGATTCCTTCTTTTCTTCATCATTTTTGTTTGTCATACTTTCTCTGTGGCCGCTGAATTTTGTGCTGTGGCCGCTGAAAGCATACCATATATTAAACACGTAACCTAATCTAGGTACCTCCCCTCCCCCTCTAAACCCCAAAACACAACAGTTTAAATATCGTATACGAACTGAAAACCACGCTATACATTGCATTACCCTATAGCGGTGTCTTGAGTTAACCCGTCAAAAACAGGTTTTTCGTGACTGGTTTCTATTGCAGTATATAAAAGAACATTTAACATAGGAGTACCATGAATTGCTTGTCTTCTATATCACGTGTTATCTAAATGTCTTATTTATTTATGTTGTGACAGCAGAGTGGATAAAGCTATGCCCTGTAGCAACTGGGATCGTGGTTCAATTCCCCACGTCGCAAGGAATAGTATTGGGTTTCAGTTTCTTAAATAATTTTTTTTTTAATAAATATCGAAAATAGTGATAAATTTAAAAAATGTAGGCAATATTTGCGTTTAGGTTTATAGGCTGCACTTGCCTCTATGATTTTGCTTGGTAATCATGCAAATAAGACAACGTCAGAAGTCATAGTTGCGGTGGTAACTGCATCCTAGTAAATAACGAACCATGGACGATAGTAACCAAAATTTTTAAAAATGTTTTGAAAAAAAACTGACTAGCAAGAAAAAATTGCCATTTGTAGCTGATACAGGAATTATAATAATTATCTTAATTACTCTTAATATTAAAATGTCGCTTCAAAAACAACTTTAAGGGAATTTTGAAAAACAGCCTGGAACCGTTAAAAAAGAGGTGTCGGATTGAAACAAAATGTTCACCATTGGAATGTCATTGTCATAAACCCTGCACCAGAAACTTACAGCCCCCTGGACTGAACAACAAGGAAAATCACTTTTTGCATGGTTGATGTGTCATCTTTTTTTTCCTCATTGCTAGCGGGGTCTAGTAGAGAAGGAACCCCAGGAAATCAGGAAGCGGAGACATTCATGTATGACATCATACCCCAGAGAAGCAACTTTTTATAAGATACGTGCATTACATTATCTTGTATATGAAGATGCAGCCTTTTGCCAAGAATTGCGTCTGATTCTAAATAATAAGTCTTGTTACTTATTAAAGCACATAGATATCGCAATTTCTTTTCAAATCAGCCCTTAAACACATCTCTATGATATTCCCCCACTAAGGCTGGATAAGAAAAAATAACAATGAAAGAGAAAAAGAAGCAGGAGAATAAGGAAGGAGAAACCTCACTTACTTAAAAATAATCCTTAAAAAACCTAGTAGTTATTTTTTTTTACCCACTGTAGTTGGGGAGCCTCAAACCCACTTCTACCTCCCATTACCTTGTTATCCCAGTCAAATCAATTGAAAATTCTTGAAAAGCCTATAATGCCTGGCTAAATGTAATTACCATCCCAATCCCCTTCTCTGCTCACGATGGAGTACTCCAAGGTACTCTCCTAAGTATCCCTCCTTTTTTAATTATCATAAAGAGTCTTGTAAAGGGATATCCTGAAAGATGGAAACTTTTCAATTACCTAATGGCCATTAAAACCTGCTAGGAATATAATGAGCATCCTCAATGATCCTATGAGGATTCTCAATGCCCCTGTGAGGATCCTCCATATATTCCTTAGTGCTTATGGGACAATGATATACCTAAATAGGATTTTCAGTTATGGATATTCCAACAGTGCAGTTTTCATTTCGATCAGAGACTACTTTAATGGAGTGAAGAAGAAGAAGATGGTTCTACATCTACTTCTACCTCCCATTACCTTGTTATCCTAGTCGACTCAACTGGGAAAATTCCTGATAAGCCTTTAATGCCTGGCTAAATTTAATTGCCATTCAAACCCACTACCTTGAGTTTCTACTTTAGATTCTATTACGGTTTTTACTTTCTTTTAGAGATTCTATTTAGTTATTAGATTTAGAATTTTATAATTTAGCAAATCATAGAGCTAAGCAACATCATAGATGTAAGTGCAGCCTATACACCTAAACGTAAATATTGCCTACATTTTTTTAATGCATCACTATTTTCGATATGTATTTAGAAAAAATTATTGAAGATTACCCTATCTTTTAACCCCATTTTCCTTGCGGCACGGGTAGACCGTGGTCCCTGCTGGTTCCAGTGCATGGCTTTAACCCCTCCGCTTCCACAAGGTGAACAATTTAGATATCAAATAGTTCTTGGTAACGAATTATAAGTAAGGAGCGAACCGGCTCAATAGTAACCAAAACTCTAAAAAAAGGAACTTTGATACCAAGAGATACATCAAAAGAATCAGATTTTAATGCTGAGTTTAAAATATATAAGTTTCATCAAGTTAGTCTTACCCATCAAAGTTAGTCTTACTTTCAGTTGATAAACTTTTTTTTTATTTAATTTCTAATCTTTTTCTTTAATAATGATGGGAAATCCGGCGCCCCCTTCATAGCAATGTCCCTTCCCCCATGAAAAATTCCTTTACGTAAATATCCTCCCATATAAGCCCTGACCCCCCCCCCCCCCAACTACCAAAAAAATCCCCCCTGAAAACTTCTATATACTTCCCAATAACCAATACTATATGTTAACATTGGGTAAAGTTCCATAACTTTCAGCCCTCCTCCCGGAGACTTCGGGGGATTGAGTCATCCTAAAAGACATAGTTTTCATATTTTCGACCATGCTGAACAAAATGGCTATCTCAAAATTTTGATGGGGTCACTTTGGGAAAAAAATGAGCGTGGTAGGAAGCCTAGTTGCCCTCCATTTTTTTTGGCCACTTAAAAAGGGCATTAGAACTTTTAATTTCCGTTCCAATGAGCCCTCCCACAATATTCTAGGACCGCTGGGTCGATACGATCACCCCTGGGAAAAAAATAATAAATAAACACGCATCCGTGATCTTTCTTCTGGCAAAAAATACAAAATTCCACATTTTTGTAGATAGGTGCTTGAAACCTGTATAGTAGGGTTCTCTTATACGCTGAATATGATGGTGTGATTTTCATTAAGGCGCTAGATCTTTTAGGGGGTCTTTCCCCCTTTTTTCGAAAATCAGCCAAATTTTCTCAGGGCTTAAAGAGCAAGGTATTGATTAGGGGGCGAACCCCTTAATATAAGTATTAAAAATCTATGAATATAGAAGTTCGATACGTAAGTTAATTCGTAAGTTACGTATATTCATTACTAATAAAAAGTTCGTAAATAAAATTAAACAAGTTTCGAGAAAGCCATTTAACCAAATAAAAGTAAAATTAATATGCAAATTTTTTTGTAATTATTCATGTACGGTGGGTCGATATCAAAACCTTTAATTCAAAAACGTTCAAAAATTAAATAAAAAAAACAAGTTTTTTTAACTGAAAGTAAGGAACGACGTTAAAACTTAAAACGAACAGAAATTATTCCACGCCTCTCTCTTTACGCTAAAGTTTGACTTTTTCACAACTCTATTTTTTTAAACAATAAAAAACTTTAGCTCAAAAAGCGAGGCGTTGAGCAGGGCAGATCCCCTTCCATATACGGAATAATTTCTGTTCGTTTTAAGTTTTAACGTCGTTCCTTACTTTCAGTTAAAAAAACTTGTTTTTTTTTATTTAATTTAGATAAAACACGATATAGAAGATAAGCAGTTCATTTCTGAAAAAAAATTATGTATATATTACACAGAAAAAAGTGACCGGTATTTTCTTAGCCGAAATCTAGTAGCTAAAAGTAAAGAGCAACATTAAAACTTGAAACGAACTGAAAATTATCCTGTACATAAGGAATGGGGGGGGGGGAAGGATATGAGATTCTTGCTGTGTAGGCTACATATTTCTATAAAAAATCGAGTTTTGAATTTCTTTCAAATAAATGATTGATTGATTGATATTTGCACCGAATTTATTGTTTGCTACCACAAACTTTTTGATATGAATAGTTCTAAAATTGAGGGTTAAGTTGTAGTGTTTCCATTCTCATTGACGATCTGACTTCACCAATCTGGTTGTTATTGGCAACCCTACAACTAGATGAAGAGAACTGTCACGAATTTACTTACGGTATACAAGACAGGGGGGATTGAAGTCGGGTTTAAAAATTTTCAAAGTAAGCCATTTCCTTGGCAATTATGCGTTAAGTCGTAAAAAGTACTTGACTAGAGGAGGGAAGGCTGGCGACCAGAGTCGTATCCAGGATTTTTTTGGGAGGGGGGTTCGCAAAAAAAAACTTTAAAAACCACGTCAAAAATTTGTTTATATTCATTTCTGTTACGTTTTCACGAGTCGGACAAATATTAGGGGGAGGGGGGGTTCAAACCCCCTACTTCAGGCTCGTAGTTTTTGATGAGTAACGTTAAATTTTATATATTTGGAATTCATTCTTTTTACGTATTCTTTTTACGGGCTACTATTGAGCCTAGTCGCCCCTTGCTTACAGTTCGTTCCCACGAACTGTTTAAAATATAGGAATAGAAATCTGATCCGTGCTCTATCTCTGAGATTTAACTCCTAGGAACTGAAGGTGACTACTTTTGGATGAAAAAGGTTTTTTAAAGCTTTTTGATTTCGAGTTAAAAGAAATCATAATGTCATTATCTCGAGTGCTTAGGAATCTTTAGTTCATGAGAGATTTAGTTAGCGGAGTTTACATATGTTTCCTTTTCTTTGTTTAGAAACAAATCTGAAGCACTTACATCAAAGTTATATCAAGTATATTATCAAAAAGATGATGTCCTCTTTGATTTTTAATGTAAAGCTTCAAGGCCAAGATTTTCTTTTTCGGAAAAACATAAAAAAATAAAATCCATGCGCACTGACGGCACGTCCCTGACTCAACCGTATTTTTATATTCGTCGATCTGTGTCGAAATTTTTGTATGTATAAAATCTATCTATGAAATATAGGAAAAAATCTAACAGCGATAAAATTATTTATGATAAATTATTAGCAGTGTTTATAGCCAATATATAGCCAAGTGGAGATATTTTAAGAGTTATTCCATGAAATCAGTTCCTGGTTCAATTGCATTTCGGTTTAACCTTTTAGTCAATTTAAAATTTAAACAAAAAAAATATTTAAATTGTAAGACAAACTAATTTAACAAAATTGTAAAACAAATTTAAACAAAACAAATTTTGTTTAAATTATCCACTGTAACTGAAGCATTTAAATGAATCGTTATACATACGATGATTCAACATACACTTATCTTTCAACAAAATAATATAATTGTGGTTGCAGCGGTAGGTGCAACCTAGCAAAAAATGAACACGTGCAACAGTAACAAAAAATAGCCAGGAATCCCTATAATGGTGTCAGATCGAAATCTGTACTTAGATACAAACGGTATGATACATATATGCAGTCAAAAATGCAGGAAGAGTAATGAAGATCAAAAAGATATTGAAAACGAAGTGATTGGTGATGTCATACATCGCATTGACGAACTAATTTGAGTTGTCCGTCCGAGAAATTTAATTTTCATAGCTTCCTTGCAACACGGGGATTTGCACCACGGTTCTGTTTTACCGGGGCGTGGCTTTATCCACTCCGCTGTCCGCCGCTTCCACAAAGTAAATAAATTAGATATTTAGACAACACATGATATAGAAGATAAGCAATTCATTTCTGACAAAAAAAATATATGTGTGCATTACACAGGAAAAAATGCATATATTACACAGGATTTTTAATATTGCGAAAGGAAGACTTAATATTTCTTTAAGAAGGATTGTATTATAAAGAAATTACTAAAAAATCATTTGTTTATTTGTTCAGACCCTTAATTCAATTATCCGTAACCGTAAGTTTTAAATTTTTCACAAAATAGTTAGCGCTGCAAAACAAACGATGCGCTGTTTGCGTTACTAGCCCTTTTTTATAGGACTAATCCATTGATTGACCCATTACAGTTCTATTGAAAACGCTTAGGTTTTCGACATCGTGTAATTGTGTCACGGTGCAAACCGGAGTAAGGGTGCAAATCACGAAGTAAATTCAAAATTATGGTGAAAATCCTCATCTTTCTAGAATGCGTTTGGACCTTGAACAGTGCTGTCATAAAAGCCCACCTCTATTTTCTTCTCCATGTTCTTGGGATTACCAAATCCCTAGACGCTCAATTTCAGGGCAGTGAAACAAGAATTCACATACTGGCGAGCAGCTTCAACACAACGTAAATAGTATTGCTCCGAACGTTCTTGAAACGCCTCGCGAATTCTGTTATCGAACTCATCTTTGTTTGTAGATCCGCCTCCCATGACCTATCTTAAATTATAGGAAATGAAACTAGGCACCAATACCGAATGTTGCCTAGAGGAAGTTCGAGGAATTTTTCCTCGAATATTGGCTCCGAGGTGCAACCTAGCGTTAGCAATAAATATTGAAATAAACCGCAGTACTGTTAATGACGTCCCTAGCGAAACATTAGATGCACGGTCAGCCGTGCACAAGTAAAGAAGTGCGCGTAAAGTTGTGCAGTCACTTAAGTCTAATTCTGCTGGTGTCACTAAAAAAACTAATAAAAATAGCCACTACTAACAATAAACTACAACACCAAGCCCCCTGAGGCCAAAATAGCTGTGCACGATCCTCCTCCATCCTAGCGATGAAAATTTCATTCTTTGAATTAAATAGTTTGTATTGCAAAAATTCAAACGCTATATTGGTCACTCGAGCCAATATTCAAGGAAAAATATTCGAGGAAAAAAGAAGACCAAAGATTACCGAGGACTCGCTGAAAACCATTAGTATCAACTGTGCGAGATTCTTAGTTGAGATCTGCAATCAGATGACACAAAGAATAAACTGGCAAGACTCTGCGATCAGGCTATAAATTGCACTCAGATCTGAAGATCTGAGCAAAATTCGAATTCTAATGCGAGCGCAATTCTACCAATGGCAGTTCTAGCCGCTCTTGCGCCGGGGCCAAAATTTTGATTGGCTCAGGTCAGGTCAAATTTTAACAAAATTTTCTTTTGTTAGCGAAATTATTTTCAATTTATTGATTAATTATTCGATTATTTTTAAGTTATTTAATGATCATTAATTATTTTAACTTAATTATTTTGATTATTATTATTTAATTATTTTATTTTTTATTTATTTTTATTAATTAATTAATAATCTATGAATTATTTTCGTTTATTAACTACGCCTTCTACTTTATTTTAATAGAAATGAAATTTAAAAAAACACAAAAAGATTATAACGGTTGGATTATTTATTTGAAATTTTGTGCCCCTAAAATTTCTGCGCCAAGGACAAGTGCCCCCTCTGTCTTTCCCCTAAAACCGCCTCTGACTTGTACGGAAAAAGCTTCACTAGAAAAGTTTCTACGCTTCTGGGAAGTGACGCAACGGTTGTAGAACACAAGAAAACACTGACCGTCAGCTGAAACCGAGGAGACCTTGGTCAAGATCTGGCCAACCAACTGTCTGCTTTCTGGAAGAGTAGTTTTTATGTAAAAAATGGTATTGGCGAAGAAAAAAGTTTCTTGATCTTCATCGATTGTGCCTTTATTTGCTTTCAAATCTGGAGAATTTTCTTTCTCATTAAATCGAGGAAAGAAAAGAGGGAATTGTTACTGATTAATAATGAAAAAATTGACATCTTGTTTTCTGAATAATGATGCATAATAATTATCCTTAAATATCAACGAATTGTCAGAAACAACTCTGATTCACAAAAATCTACTTCATAATATGTGCTTATCAGTGTTGCCACTGTCGCAAGTTTTATGTGAAACGCTACAGGTTTTTTTTTATGGGCACTGGTTCACAGGTTTTTGCAATTTTCTGTTATAAGATAAATCTTTTGGAGCATTAAATGAAAAAAAGCTTTTTTTTAACTGGAAGTAAGGAGTGACATTAATACTTAAAACGAGCAGAAATTATTCCGTATATGAAAGAGGCACGCCTTGCTCTTTACGATAAAGTTCGACTCTTTGTCTCAACTCTACTTTTTAAAACAATAAAAACTTTAGCGTAAAGAGTCAGGCGTTGAGGAAGGGACAGACCCTTTCATATATGGAGTAATTTCTGTTCGTTTTAAGTTTTAATGTCGCTCCTTACTTCCAGTAAAAAAAACGTGTTATTTTTTTTTAATTCTGTACGATTTTCAACTAATGCATGTTCGAACTTGGCTCACCGTACATGAAATATTAAAACAAAAATCTCATCCTACGTGACATGTACCCCCCCCCCTGCCGTCAAATTTCCTTCACCCAGTTCAATCCTCGCTGAGAATCCCCCCTCCCTGTCAAATTGCTTGCGGACGATTCAGCCTGAAAAATTCTCCTTAGCATTCTTTCTTTTGAATAAGACTTTAATCTCTAATCGGTTTCTCGATCACTCCAGAAATGCCCCCTTCCGTGGAAATTGTTTCCTGGAAATTAAAGCACGCGGAGAAAACCCATGGATGATTCCCGCAGAACATTTCCACATGAAAAATTTGGCAAAGAGAATGTAAGACTATTAAAAAGAATTTCTTAGAGTACTTCTGTCAAATCCCCCCACTGTAACATTTACCCTGGAATATTCACCCCCCCCCCCCAAGAAATTTACCTCCCCAAGGAATATTATCCCTATAGAAATCCACGCCAATCACAACCCCTTCCCTTCCAAAAAAAATCAGTATACTTCCCCAATAACAAATCTTATACGTAAACAATGGGCGAATTTCATAACTTACAGGCCTCTCCACGGGAACTGTGGGGGTCCATTTTACACCTAAAGAAACAATTATTTGACCTTTCAACTATACTGAACAAAATGGTTATCTCAAAATTTTGATCAGATAATTTTGGGGGATACTGGGCGTGGGAGGCTGTCCAGTTACCCTCCAATCTTCTTGGTCACTCAAAAAGGGCACTAGAACTTTTAAATTTCCTTCGAATGTATCCTCTCCCGATCTTCTAGGACCATTATTTTGGTACAATCACCCCTGAAATAAAAAATAAATAAACACACATCCGCGATATGTCTTCTGGCAAAAATAGTAAAATTTCACATTTTTGCAGATAGAAGATTGACACTTCTAGAGTAGGGTTCTCTGGTACGCTAAATTTGATGATGTGATTTTCATTAATATTTTAGGGGGTGTCTCCCCTCCCCCTCAATTTAAAAAATGAGACAAATTTAATCAGGCTCGTAACTTTTGATGGGTAACACTAAACTTGATGAATCTTATATATTTGGTATCAAACAGTTCGTGGTAACGAACTGTAAGTAAGGAGTGACCCGGCTCAATGGTAACAGAAACTCTAAAAAACGGAATTGTGATATCAATAGATACATCAAAAGAATCATATTTTTATTCTGATTTCAAACATATAAGTTTCATCAAGTTTAATCTTACCTATCAAAAGTTACGCACCTGAGAAAATTTGGCTAATTTTCTAAAAAAGGGGGAAAGACCCCTAAAAGTTATGGAACCTTAATGAAAATCACACCGTCATATTCAGTGTATCAGTAAACCCTACTGTATAGGTTTCATGCTCCTATCTACAAAAATGTGGAATTTTCCATTTTTTGCCAGAAGAAAGTTCACGGATGCGTGTTTATTTGTTGTTTTTTTTGTTTTTTTTTTCTTTTTCCCAGGGGTGATCGTATCGACCCAGTGGTCCTAGAATATCGTGGGAAAGCTCATTGGAACGGAAATTAAAAGTTCTAGTGCCCTTTTAAAGTGACAAAAAAAATGGAGGGCAAATAGGCCCCTTCCCACGCTCATTTTTTCCCCAAAGTAACCTGAGCAAGACTTTGAGATAACCATTTTGTTCAACATGGTCGAAATTATTATAACTATGTCTTTTAGGATGAGTTAATCCCCCGAAGCCCCCAGGGGGAAGGCTGAAAGTTATGAACTTTACCCAATGTTAACACATAGTATTGGTTATTGGGAAGTATACAGACGTTTTTAGGGGGAATTTTTTCTGGTAGTGGGGTGGTGGGGTGCCCTTTTTAAGTGACCAAAATAAATGCAGGGCAACTAGGCCCCCTCCCACGCTTATTTTTTCCCAAAGTCACCCGATCAAAATTTTGAGATAGCCATTTTGTTCAACATGGTCGGAAATATGACAAATATGTCTTTTAGGATGACTTAATCTCCCGAAGTCCCCAGGGGGAGGGCTAAAAGTTTTGAGCTTTACCCAATGTTAACATAAAGTATTGGTTATTGGGAAGTATACAGAAGCAACATTAGAACTTAAAACGAACAGAAATTATAACGTATGTGAGGGGGTTCTCCCCCAAGTCAATACCTCGCGCTTTACGCTACAGTTTTTTTTATTTCTTTAAAAATAGCTCTGTATTATAATTAAACGGCCTTTGTGATTCTGGGGTTTGTTAATCAATTTTTTTTTTTAACTTTTAAAGTTAAGAGCGTGGTATTGACTAAGGGGTGAACTCCTTCATATACGTAATAACATATACGTAATAAGAAAAAAAAATAAAAAAAAACAAGCGGTACGGCTCAATAGTAATCGAAACTTTTAAAAACGGAATTTGATGTCAATAAATGTATCAAAAGAATGTGTTTATAATGCTGATTCTAAATATATAAATTTTATTACGTTTAGTTTTACTCATCAAAGGCTACGAGCCTGAAAAAATTTACCTGATTTTTTAAAGAGCGGGGAAACATCCCCTACAAGTGAAAGAATTTTAATGAAAATCACACCGTCAGATTCAGCGTATCATAAAACCCTATTACATAGGTTTCAAGCTCATATCTGCAAAAATCTGAAATTTTGAATTTTTTGCCAGAAGAAAAATTATATCCGAATATAGAAGTTAGTTACGTAAGTTGATTTGTAAATTACGTCATAACCAAATTTAGAGACATCCATTTAGCAAAAGAAAAGTAAATTTTTTATGCAAATTTTGTTTACTTATTCAATGACGGTGAGCCAAAATAAAAGCTGCATTAACTAAAAAACGATCGGAAATTAAATAAAAAAAAAACAAGTGTTTTACACTGAAAGTAAGGAGCGACATTAAAACTTAAAACGAACAGAAATTATTCCTTATATGAAAGGGGCTGTCCCCTCCTCAACGCCTCGCTCTTTACGCTAAAGTTTACCTCTGTCTCATAAATTTATTTTTTAAAACAATAAAAAACTTTAGCGTAAAGAGCGAGGCGTTGAGGAGGGGACAGCCTTTTTCATATTCGGAATAAAAGTTAGTTGTTATTCCGTGTGCGTGTGTGCGTTCTTAAAGAGCAAGATACTGACTAGGGGGCGAACCCCCTAATAAATAAATTAAAAATATATGAATATAGAAATTCGTTACGTAAGTTAATTCGTAAGTTATTTACATTTATTACTAATAAAAACGTTCGTAAATAAAATTAAACAAGTTTCGAGAAAGCCATTTAACCAAATAAAAGTAAGTTAATATGAAAATTTTGTTTTAATTATTCATGAACGGTGAGCCAAGATCAAAATCTGTATTTATTCAAAAACATTCAAAAATTAAATAAAAAAATAAGTTTTTTTAACTGAAAGTAAGGAGCGACATTAAAAATCAAAACGAACAGAAATTATTCCTTATATGAAAGGGGCTGTCCCCTCCTCAACGCCTCACTCTTTACGCTAAAGTTTTTTATTGTTTAAAAAAATAGAGTTGTGAGAAAGTCAAACTTTAGCGTAAAGACCAAGGCGTTGAGGAGGGGACAGCCCCTTTCATATACGGAATAATTTCTGTTCGTTTTAAGTTTTAATGTTGCTCCTTACTTTCAGTTAAAAAAACTTGTTTTTTTATTCAATCAGCACAATAAGATGATCCTTTTGATGTATCTATTGATATTAAAATTCCGTTTTTTAGAGTTTAGGCTACTATTGAGCCGAGCCGCTCCTTACTTACAATTCGTTACCGCGAACTGTTTGATAAAGGTGTATTTGTATCCAGGCTATCAAAGGGTATATCCGTAATATCTTAGGGGTGACTAAGGGTATTAACTTCACCCTTTCAAGGCCACTATTATTACTACTATTGTCGCGGCAACATCGACTACTTGCAACTGCGACTGTGACTTCTTCGGACTATAACTAATTATGACTGAATTATGACTGAACTATGACTGAATTATGACTGAAGATATTAGCGAATGCGACTACTTGTCACTGCGACAAAGGCTACTTGTGGCTGAAACTTCTTGCAACTATCACAACTTGCGACCTTGATTACTTCCGAATATAACTACTTGCGACTGCGAGTACTTAAGCCTGGGAATACATGCGACTGAGACTAATCGCGACCTGGAAAACTTACGACTATGACTACGGCTGCTTACGGCAGCGAATACAACTCGGCTGCTACTGCGGCTACTTGCGACTGGAATTGGGACAACCTGGGACTAAGAATGCAAAAACTGGTGACTGTAACTGCTACTGCTTGTGACTGTGTCTACAAAAATTAGTACTGCTACTGCGATTGTGACTGTGCATACTACAATTACAAGTGAATCTATTGAACTAAATTATAAAAGAGTTTAACTGCATCCTGCAAGTCAAAATGGCATAATGCATCGAGGTTGTCAAAACGTATTATCTCCAACATCCAGATAGTTCAAACTTTAAGGGATTGAGGGGACGTTGAAATAAATCAGAAGACACTAATTAGAACTCATAAGTTGGAATCGGATGTTATAATTCTTACATCGAAGACGTGAAAAAATGTAGAAATATTCATTGTATAAACCACTAACAGAACTTCGGCAATCAAAACGAACAGAAAATATTTAAAAATAACTTTTCATAGAAGAAGTTTTTCATAGGAAAAAAAAGAGCCACATTAAACTTGAGACCAGCAGAAATAAAGTCATATGATAGTTCAAACTCAAAATGAGAAAAAATTTCTTTTAAAGAATAATTCAAACCCAAAACGACATAAATCCAAATATATGATCCTATTAATCGTAAAGAGTACAAATATTGTATATATGAATAAATAAATCTTAAAACGAGTAAAAACTAAATTGAATATTCAGGCCAAACTTAAAACGAATAAAAACTACAACAAAGAGGAGTTTGGTTACTAAACCCTTCCCCCTTCCCCCTCACTTAAAAGTAAAAGTTCTAAGGCCTATTGTGACATTACGCTTTACCAACAACAAAATATATTATAAACATTTTAAACATTAATAACATTGAAAAATACAATGGGATCAAATCTTAAATTGCTGAGATTTCCAAGAATTAATACCATTATTTATTAAAGATTCACTTTGTTTTCATTAGTTCTTCCTATTATCTTGATTATTGTAGTGACTTATTTTCTATTTGTTGTCGATGTTTTGAGAAAAAAACAAAAGCACACCGTTCAAAATACATCAAGTTTTCAATAAAACGCGACAGATTTAAGAGAAGAGTAGTGGGATTTTAAGAAGGGAAGAGGATGCGTCAACCAAGTTTTCACTCTTAGAATAATAATTGTGAGAAGTGCCTGAGTCATCCAATCCCTATAGTACTCAGTTTTATAGAGTTTTATACCGTAGATTATGAGCAAGCTTTTGATTCAGCTGATAGATGAGCTTTAGCAAAGGTCCTATCCTTGTAAGATATACTAGATAAATATATTAAAGTGATTAGTGCCATGTACGAGAATAACATTGCTGCGGTTAAGGCTGAAAAATAGGTTAGTAGCTGGTTTCGTATTAAATCAGGAGTTAAGCAGGGTTGCGTCCTATCCCCATTTATATGGGTTATTTTGATGAAATTTTTCCTAAGGAGCACAACAAAGGCGATTGGAGAACATGGAATCAATTGGGGAAGTAAAACTCTATTAGACTTAGATTATGCTGATGATTCAAGCATCCTTGATGAAAATGTTAGCAAAAATGAATGAATTTGTAGAGTTTTTGCGAGCTAAGGGTGCTAAAATAGGTCTGAAAATCAATATTAAGAAGACTAAATCGCTAAGACTAGGATTAAGTGAAGGTGGAGAGGCGATGTTGGGTAATGATAAGATCAATCAAGTAGACAGCTTTACTTACAGAGGTAGTAATTTAGCAAAGACGGTGGGTGCAGTTAAGATGTTTAAAGTAGAATAGCCAAGTCCCAGGGTGTTTTTTTTTACAGTTGAAACAATTTGGAAGAATGCGAAGATTAGTCTGCGCACCAACATTAGAATATTGGAAACTACAGTGATGACAGTGGTCAAGTATTGTTCTTAAGCGTCGGCTCTCCAAAAAACGGTGGAGGATTTGCTAAATTTTTTCCAGAGAAATTGCCTACCAATTGTTTTTGGTACCTTACTGAGTGACCGCATCTCAAACAGCAAGGTATACGGAAAATATGGGTCAATCCTACTTTCTAGGGCTATAATGAGAGAAAGGTAGAGATTGCTAGGACACGATCTGTTGATGAAGGATGACAGATTGTCCAAGATCCTCCATGTCGGGCAACCGTCTAGTGACAATCGAAAAGCAGGCAACCCCCGAATGGGGTGGGAGGATGTCGCAAGGAAAGATTTAAAGGAAATGAGGATTTCCTGGAACGGCGTAAATAGGAAGGCTTTGAATAAATTAGGAGTAGTGTGCGTAGCTGTGTTGGCCTCGTGTGGCTTGGTGCTGCAGTAAGTTGTTTAATACAAATTATCTTTTGTTTAATACAACCTTGTATATTAAATAATTCTTTTTGTTTTTGGGTTTCATATTTTCTTTAAAGGTGATTCCTGGTTATTTTGAGTTTGAACTATCCTAGGACTTTATTTCTGCTGGTCTTAAGTTAAGATGGCTCTTTACTTTTCTTTGAAAACGTTTTTTTATCTAAAGTTTTTTTTTTCAATTAATTTCCTGGAAATAAGGACATAAAAGGCATAATATACAATGCTGCAGCACCTGCAAATAAGGAAAGAGTAACCCCTGGAATGAGCTGATCTTATGGGACTTAATAATGAGTCGTTGAACAGAAGATTCAACTATATTTTGGAAAATTCCAACATATGCAGATTTCCACTACTAAAAATCCTGTACACAGAGAAACAAGGTAATTCAGCGAGCATTCTGGTAATCTTTGAGAATTTATCAACCATGTTTGACTGTATAGATAGATAGATATTTATTGCAACAAAAGCCATGGTAAAAAAATTGCAACAAAAACAATAAATAAAAAACGACACAAAATATTGGCACATGATCAAGGAGGCACACTTGTGCCTCTATAAAGAGTTGAACCACCACAATGTTAAGCGATTTCAGGTCCTAGAGGTCGCAGAGAAACGGCAGTAATCGCATTTTGTAGCCCAAGCTCAAATTAAGAAACTTGCAAAATTTCATCCTCCTCCGACTTTATCTTCATGGGGTAAACTGGGCCGGAAGTTTGGACCCTCCCACCACAGCCCCCCTTTAACGATGTCCGATTGGGCTGAAATTTAGAGGTTGAGCTTTCTTTGGGCCCGGAAGCTTATTCTCGAAATTTCAGCTTAATCCAATAAATCTGGCCCTGTTTTCAAAAAAACAAACCGCGCCACTTAAACTTCATCATGTATTTTTTTTTTATTAGCCACGCCTACATGCCCCAGGTAGACGCGAAGCTAGGTGAATGATGACTCAATCAAAGCAAAATTCAACCTGTTAGGGCCTTTTGATATTTTCAGACCGAAAATATTATCCCCCGAATTTACATTTACGAAAAACCTTGTTTTCCTATATTAGCCCATGTTAATTTTTTTCACCAGACCCCCCCTTTAACGTTGTCTGATCGGGCTGAAATTTAGAGGATAAGCTTTCCTGGGGCCTGGGAGCTTATCCTCAAAATTTCAGCTCAATCTGATCACTCCTTCCCTGTTTTCCAAAAATCAACTCTCAAGTTTTGCTTGCGTCAAAAAAATTCATCACCTCACTAAAAAACAATTTCAATTATTTCTCTGTAGTGTAGCGGTGAGAGTTCTGGGTGTCATGCGGAAAACCCGAGATCGGTTCACCGATAGATCAAATTTTTTATATACTGAATTTAAATTTAAAAAAAAAATTCAGTTTCTTTTTTAAATTATTTGAAAAAAATTATGTTTTCTAAAGAGTTAAAAAAAATTAGTTACAAGGTCGACCCTTAAAACACCCTGTCGAGAAAGAAAAGAATAATACACAATCATCTAACAGTTAGTCAAGCAATAATAAGTAATAAACTGTACAAAAACGTGCAGAAATTATTTGAAAAAAACTACGTTTTCTAAAGAGTTAAAGAGGCTGAGTTGCAAGGTCGAACCTTAAAACGTACAGGGATTAGGAGGCACAGTTGGGGGGCTGCCGCCCCCAAACCCTCCGCTTTCGCAGCCTTTAAATAAATAAAAAGTTTTTTAAACTGAAAGTAAGGAGTGACATTCAATCTTAAAACGAACAGAAATTATTCCGTATATGAAAGGGGCTGTGCCCTCCTCAACGCCTCGCTCTTTACGCTAAAGTTTGACTTTCTCACAACTCTTTTTTTAAACAATAAAAACTTTAGCGTAAAGAGCGAGGCGTTGAGGAGGGCACAGCCTCTTTCATATACGGAATAATTTCTGTTCGTTTTAAGATTTAATGTCGCTCCTTACTTTCAGTTTAAAAAACTTTTTTTTATTTAAAGGCTGCGAAAGCGGGGGTTTGGGGGCGGCAGCCCCCCAACTGTGCCTCCTAATCCCTGTACGTTTTAAGGTTCGACCTTGTAACTCAGCCTCTTTAACTCTTTAGAAAACGTAGTTTTTTTCAAATAATACTAACACAAGCAACAAAACATATTGAAAAACAAAAACAAACCTAATAAAGCACATAATACCATAAAACTAACTCAAATAATTACAAAAAATGTCACACACATGATAGATAATTACTAAATGCTTTAAGCCCACACGGGGCATGGCTAAAAACACGAAAAATAAATACTTCAAGCACCCCCCCCCCCCTTACAAAGATCTTTCTCTACGGGTTATTTCCAATTGAATATATTTTGCAATATTTTTTATTGTTTCATACTATTTGAATTCATTTACTGGGACAACTATTCGTCTTCAAAAATGTGTCAAAGCAACCTGAATTCAAAATGATGTTTTGCACTTTATTCTGAGGGGCTGCCACCCATTCAAAGTTTTTGGCTGTTTTGAACCCCCAAGGACTTCGAGATTCTTGGTGTGTAGCGCGTGGCACCATGAGGAGTGGTGCCACGCGGCATCACTTTGAATTTGTGAAAAATTCAAATTTTTTTCAGAATGTGGGGCTAAGCTTAGGCAACGAATAGGTACTATTTGAAAGATAAAGATGGCTTTAAACGATTTTTTGCCTGTTATTTCAAGAAAATTTATGGTCCTATATCAATTCTAAATTCTTGGTCAACCTTCTTAAGACCATAGGTGGGCATGCCTTGTTTGCCTCACATTACAGGCAATCTAACGGTCTTATGTCAATTTTTGAATTCTTGGTCAGCATGCCTGAGACTCTAGGCAGGCATGCCTTTCCAAAAACTAACAAACATGTATGTGTCCAATAAGAGAGTCATGCATACTCCTGCCATTGACCCGTGTCCCAGCCATTTAAACATGTGCCCCTCAATTAATTGGACTATCTGTCTTGACTTTTCTCTGTCTACAATTAGCCATGTCTTGATGCAACCTATTGCAAAATACTTGATAACTTCAATTCAAAGCTTCTGTATGTAGTGGAGAGTTGGACGAATGTTGCGGAGCAAATCTGCTCCTAAAATATTCTCCTAAAGCACTGAAACTCTTTAAGACTGCTTAGTTCTTAAGTTTCAAACTACTTGGTACTAAATTTTTTGGAATACTACCTTAAATAAGGTGTTTTTCCGAAGACCACGCTGCCTTTCTATGACAAACAAATAAACGTTTAAATTGGGATTCCGCAAGTAGAAATTGCAATTAGGGGGTTTTACATTTCTTTTGCAATTAGAAGACGAAGAAGGTTTTGCCACCTTCATTAGAAATTCAAGACCTTGGATGAACCCAGTTATTGAACTCTCAGATAGATCTAGTGAATGAACCTGAAGTTATTATTTCGTTCTGCATAAATATGCTAGTTCTAATATTCATCCTTTAGTATATCTGCTGATGACCAGATTTGCTGCATATCCAGACTTTTGTATCTGTTTTCACTGTCTAATCTTATCCCCATTTGAACGTTTATTTGTTCGACCTAGTACTAAAATTCTTAACCTTAAAACAGTATCAGATTAATCTTTGCTTGGCAATTCAGAAACCCGGGGTTAGATCCCATCAACCAGAGGGCCGACATGAGGACTTTTGTTGTCAAGAAGCGTTGTTGATCTGATTTATTCATTATTATTGTTCCTATTATTTTTATTATTATGCTAGAATGGTTGATGTGAGATTGGTTATAGTTTTTATTTTGTTTATGTAATTTATTTATTTTTTATTTACTTCAATTGTTTTTAATTTGATTTGTTTTAAAAAAAATGTAAATAGCCACCACGTCGCAAGTGCTTTTTTGTATCTTTATTGGGGTGGTTATTAGTAATTTAGTTGCTATGTTTTGTTTGTAATTAAAAAATTGAATTGATCGATTAAATTAAGTTTAAAAGGATGAAACTTGGGTTTCAAAGTCCGAAAATTCAGAAAAAATTTGTTTAATTGTTAAATTTTATTCAAGGAGAGGTTTAAAATTTTCGTTTGCTACTTTATCAAGCATTTTTTACTTTGACATCAAACTGAGGGTGAATTTAAGTAATTGCTTCATATTTTTAATTACATTTCTATTAATTTACATTTATACAATTTTATATTATGTTAGATTTATGATAATTATGTTATATTATGCTGTAATTATGTTACAATTTTGTTATATCACATTTATATTATGTACTTTACTATTAATTTACATTTTCACAAACTTGATTGGGTTTGAAGTGTTATCGTGCCAAACGGATGACTGTTTCGTTCTTTTTCCATTCAGTGAATCTTGACTGGTGACTTTTTTTTTGTGTCAATGAACTAACTGAGCGATGACCATCAGCTTAATGTAAAGTTCCGGTCATGCTTTGTGGCGTGACCATTCAAACAATATTCTTTGCTCTTAATGATGTTCAAATAGGATTCAGGAAGGTAGCCAAAACTTGTTCACTGTTCCGCATTGCAAGATTAAGGGGGGGGCGACAGGGAATTGTTTTGGCTATTTAGGATCAAGTGAGTGGTTCGTTCCAGTAACAGGATCAAAACATTATGGGACAATTACAAAAGATAGCGAATAATATTAAAATGGGAATGACAGCTAGATACCTATTTTTATCCCCCCCCCCCCCTCCAAAGAAAAAAGCCGTGCTTTTGAAATTTAAAAAAGGAGGTAAACGGTTATGAATATATTTCTTTCCACTTAACTTGGGCAGCCTATAAATAAAACGGGATTGGCGTAATTCTTGTGCTGAGTACCGATGTTTGTGTATTTCTGTGTGTGTATGTGTGTATTTCTGTATGTGTTTTAGTATGAGTGTGTGTCTCTTTGTACTTGGAGTGTCTACATATGTTTTTGTGTATGTATGTTTCGAATTAAGCTAAACTAATTACGCTAGAAACACACAAAAATGCATGTACAACAATTTTAGAACCATGTGGCAGTATCTGGGCTATAAAACTCCCCCCCCCTCCCAAATATAAACCAAATCTCAAACGACACCAAAAATGTGACCTCAAAATAACAAGCGTAGGACGCGTTGAGGGCAAAGGGAGGTTACACCAGGCTATATTTGTGAAACTTAAAGATCTGAATAGGTGGAGGGAGGCAAAAACAAGCTGGCCCTTCTGCTAGTAATTAAACGTAAGCTAAAGTACAGAGGGATACCACCTGAAAACTTTTCCTTTCCAATTGGGTAGGGTGCAAAATGAAAAAAGGGACATTTTCTTTAAGCAAACATTCTTTACTCCTGTTAGACTTACAGACACATTGTTGGCTCACTCAACAAGCATCAGTGATTTAAATAACGTTACATGTTGCAGGTGTTTAAAATTTTGGCTTCGAAACTTGAATATGAGTCAAATGGAGGGCAGGGTATTCTGCAGTATAGACATCGATGACATGGTGGCCGAGAGTTTATATTGTTTAGCTTTGTCCATGCAGCCTTTATATACCTCTTCTATGTTCAAAAGCTGTTTAAATATTAAAATATAGCTATCGGCCCTTCAGCATTGGGGTCTGGAATAAGAATGTATAATGGAATTAAGGAGGGGAAACTAATTAAGGGAGGAAATATCAACGAATTGCTGGTTATGAATTTGGAGTAAAATAAAAAAAGCGTAAGAAATAAGGAGAATTCTGTCGGAAGTTGTATGTACCTTCCCTCCTAACTAGTGTCGACAGAGTTTCCTTTCTAATTTTGATTAATTTAAAAAAAAAATGGTTTTTCCGATGAAAGTAAAGGCTCAATTTGAAACTGAAAACGAACAAAATTTATAAATTCACAGCTTATCCAACATGTATGAATGAGACAAGTGCAAATTAATCACCTAATAGTATTTCCTGATGTGTGTAAAATCGCAGAAAACTAGTACTTTGCTAAAAGCACTAAGGCCAAGTATAAAAACAAGAATATTGATTGAGGAGTCAAAAGTAAACAGCCTCGCATCAACAAACTAGTCTATAAAGTTTTTCATCGGGAGCTGTCACTACAGGAGCTGTAATCCTACAGGAGCTGTGATATAAGTAACTTTCAGAATACAATTAAAATTATCTTGAAGACTTAGGGATAAAAATAATAAGTTTAAAGTCATTGCACATCATATAAAATAGCGGATTGATTTATCAGGTAACATCTTGGTCTCACCAAGTATTACTCAAAATGAAAAACAAATAAACCATAATATGAACTCTGGAAATCCAATTATTTCTCTTTATAAAACGGAGGTAGTCCTAATACTTATAAGCTCCATAATAATTTCATTATAACTCCACTTATAAGGTACATAATAAGTCCATAATACCTAATACAAACATTTTTTTTTATATATAAAACGTTAATAGTCCTAACACTTATAAGATTGCTTAGCTTCGAACTTGTCTACAAAATAATCATGAAATGTCCTTTTCAGATCCAAGACCACAGTCAATTAATGAATTGAGCTCATTATACAGAAGTGATGCCAAATTAAGCAAAAAAATAAATATAACAACTATTAACAAATTCTTTAATTGAGCACTGTTAAGTGCCTTTAAGTGGATTATATGGGCCATGCCAAAACTCTAGTTCCGTTTTGTGTTTTCAACACACTACTATTTTCTTTTATTCGTGCCAACATAGGAAAATATCACTAGTTGATCTATTTATATTAATTTTATTGATATATGTTAAAGAGGCTGTGAAGTAATAATTTTTGTTCGTTTTAAGTTTCAACTTCGCTCTTTACTTCCCTCGGAAAAACTTTGCTTTTTAAAATTAATCTTTGATCGTTTTTGATTAAAATTTTATTTAGGAACAACACTGCTATGACCTTTTCTATTTATACGGAATAATTTGTTTTAAGTTTTAATGTTGGTCCTGAGCTTCAGTTGAAAAAAATTTTCAACTGTTGCATATAATTTCTAACAACCTTTAATCTAGGGGAGATAAGACACCTCAGCCCTTATTAAGACACCACTCCAACCTCCCGACCTCCTAGGTGGGAATCAGGGCCTGATAAGCACAAGTGATCCCAAGCTATGGTTGGGGCCTCGGAGCGAGGATTCACGCCCCCGTCCCTAGCGAGCCGGGAGGAGAGCCCTAAGTTGCACCTCACAGCGGTGGAGTGGTGTAACATTCTATTAGTAGCCTAGCCCGAAAAATAGAATGGCTAACGCAACGGGGCGCCAAAAGTCTGGGGAGCCTTTGGTCAAGTCAATTCCTATGAAACACCAATGGATATTGAATATCAAATGCAGAGAGATACTACTATTACGGCGTTTGCGGTAGCCGACGCGGACCAGGTCAGGGTTATGCCTGGCCCAACAAGTATGCAAGCCCGATCAAGAAAACATCTGAATATTGGCGCGTGGAATGTTCACAGCTGCAAGCTGGAAATCCACGCAACTGCTCCTTGCAAGGGAGCTGCAGAAGTATAAAATCAACGTTTGTTGTCTGTCAGAAACGAGACTTAATGATGTTCTGTCCAAAAAGTTGACCGTTTCCGAATCTGACTCATTCCAGTTCTATAACTCGGGTCCCAATGATGGTTCCGGCCAGCAAGGATTTGGGTTCCTAATAGACGGTCCTACTGCATCATGCGTCACCTCTTGGGAGCCAGTGTCACCAAGGATCGCCATGATCAGACTGAGAGGCCACATTGGCCACATAACCATAATCGCCGTGTAAGCTCCGATAGGGGACAGTAGTAAAGTGGTCAAAGATGCCTTTTATTATGACCTACAAAGAATCATCGACAAGACACCAAGGCGTGACATGCGCTTTGTAGCTGGAGACTGGAACGCCCGGCTTGGCAGAGTAGACCCCGACACAGCAGCAGTTATTGGCCGCCACTCCGTTGGTGACAGATGCAACAATGGAGAAATGCTCTTACAGCTAGCCAGATACAACAACCTATGCGTCACAAACACTCTGTTTGAGCACAAGAGACTCCACCTCGTTACTTGGTGTTTGAACGACGGCTTAACAACAGCTCAGATCGACCACATCTTAGTCAGCAAAAGATGGAGGAGCTGCTGCACAGATGCCCGGTTATACAGAGGAGCAGACACAGGACCTTTAAATGAATCCGATCACTATCTCCTCATTTGCAAAGTCCGTCACCGCCTTAGTGGACTGAAGCGACGGAAGGCAGGGAAGCACTTCGATGTTTCGAAACTAAGATGCCCGGAAATCAAAGCCGACTTCGAGTTAAAGCTAAGCAACCGGTTAGATGTCTTGAATCGTCTCTCACTCGTCGATGAAGACTGGGCGCAGATAAAAATTGCGACACAGGACGTAGCTGAGGAGGTGCTTGGCCACACAAAACGAAAACAGCGAGCCTGGATCTCTGACCACACCATAGAACTAGTTGAGAAGAAGCGACCCCTCGTGGGAGGTGCAAAAGAACCCTTAAAAGTAGCCCGCAAAGCAGTTAAACAGTCACTGAAACGGGACAGAGAACAATACTGGTCAGATCTGGCGATTGAGTTGGAACAAGCGTCCAGGAGCCACAACAGCAGAAAAATGTTCAAACTACTGAAAGAAGCGACTGGAAAAGCTCCTGTAACGGTTGACACACTGAAAGATAAGTCCGGAGAAATCATCCGAACAGAAGAAGGACGCATGGAACACTGGCAAGAGCATTTTTCTGAGCTACTGAACCCTGTCAAACCCCCGTGCGATCTACCTGCCTTCTCGAGTGCTGCTAGAGAGCCCTACGCAATAAACCTCGATCCACCAAGTATTGCGGACGTACAAAAAGTGCTGAAGTGCATGTAAAACAATAAAACTCCTGGAGAGGATGGGATCCCTTCTGAAATGTTCACGTCATCACCAACTCTACTATGCCGCCTAACCGACCTTGTTGTCCAGGTGTGGATGACGAAGACCTTCCCAAAAGACTGGAAAGTATCAGTCCTCGTTCCGCTATAAAAAAAGGAGATAAGCCAATTTGCGGAAACTATAGAGGTATCTCCCTGATCGACCATGCCATGAAGATCTTCTGCGTCATTCTTTTGAATCGATTCAAAGACGCACGTGACAAGTTAACCCGTCCTGAACAAGCAGGCTTCAGACCAGGCAGAGGCTGTCCAGAAAAGATATTGACGATTCGCCTCATCCTTCAGCAGTACAGCAGGTTTCATCTACCCCTTCTCATCGCCTTTATTGACTTTGCAGCTGCCTTCGACTCTCTCATCAGAGAGGAGCTATGGAGAATTATGGCTGAAGACGGTGCGCCACAGGAGATCATTGAGATACTCCGAAGTGCGTATAAGGAGACTGAGACTTGCGTCCGTGTTTCCGGCAATGACACCCCTAAGTTTCCAGTGGAGTTTGGGGTAAAGCAGGGATGCCCCCTTTCGCCTAGATTATTCAACTACGCGATAGACTGGATCATGTATAATGCAATGAGAAACCACAGCGGAATAGTCTTCGGACAAATAGCTGGTTTCCTCCAGCCCCTGACAGATCTGGAATTCGCAGACGACGTTGCTGAGCTGGAAACTACCGCCGACAGCTTACAAGGCATGATCGACGATACTTATGTGAATGTGGTCTCAAAGTGCATCGGACTGGCCATCAGCGGCGCAAAGACTAAAGTATTGGCTCTCAACCAACTTGCTCCTTGCCAGGTTACCCTTGACGGCAAGCCAATAGAAAACGTTGAGGAATTCAAGTATCTGGGCTCTATCATAACACCAGGTGACGGAGCTGAAAGGGATATCTCTGCCCGCATAGCAAAAGCCTGGGGAGTCTTTACTAGTCTGAAAAAAACATTATGGACCAGACGGGAGATCTCAACCAAAACAAAAGTCAGAATCTATGGTGCAACTGTTCGAGCAGTACTACTTTATGCTTGCGAGACATGGCCGATCAAGACTGAAGATGCGAGAACTTTGGACGTGTTCGACCACCGCTGCCTTCGTTACATCCTCCGCATTAAGAGATGGGACAGGATTTCCAATAGCTAAGTAAGGAGTCGCTGTGGCCAATCAGAAGAGCTATCGCTTATCATTAAAATACGTCGCCTGAAGCTCCTCGGCCACACATTGCGTCGTCCCGAAGGCACGATATGTCGAGACGTCCTTGTCTGCAAACCAGCCCCCTCCTGGAAACGTAAATCAGGAGGACAAAAGAAGAACTTGTGGCAAAAATTCAAGGAGGACCTGGAACCGTGGGAAGGATTCAGGAGACACGGTCGGAGATGGAACAAAGACTGGCTGAAGATCGCCGGAGAAGCTGCAGCAGACAGGTCCAAGTGGTCGTCAGAAGTCATCCCAAAATCCTTTGGTGCCGGGCAGGACAGTTCATCGTCTGGTTCCCGCCGAAAGTAAAAAAAGTAAGTAAGTAAGCCCTTATTAAGGAGCTGAACTAAGAAGCCGTGAAAGAATTGAAGGAAAAAATAAGTTTAGAATGAAAAAAAATAAAAACATAGTGTCGTTTCTTTTTGTAAGGAAAAAATAAAAAAGAAGAAACAGATCTTTAATTCTTTGTTATAAAAAATAATTTTTAGTTACACTTAAGAAAGTAGCTCCAGGGAGTAGCTACGACACAAAAGGTTAACTGAGCGGACAGGTTTGTGTATCGACATACTTGCGGAAAATTTTGCTAGCTCAACAGAAATGTGCCTTTAGGTTTAGGGATTTATTTGACCTGTCCCTAAATAAAAAGCCACCTATTAATCAGAATTAAATAAAAAAAACAAGTTTTTTAAACTGAAAGTAAGGAGCGACATTAAAACTTAAAACGAACAGAAATTATTCCGTATATGAAAGGGGCTGTCCCCTCCTCAACGCCTCGCTCTTTACGCTAAAGTTTTTTATTGTTTTAAAAAATAAAGTTGTGAGACAGAGTCAAACTTTAGCGTAAAGAGCGAGGCGTTGAGGAGGGGACAGCCCCTTTCATATACGGAATAATTTCTGTTCGTTTTAAGTTTTATTGTCGCCCCTTACTTTCAGTTTAAAAAACTTGTTTTTTTATTTAATTTCTGATAGTTTTTTAGTTAATGCAGCTTTTATTTTGGCTCGCCGTCATTGAATAAGTAAACAAAATTTGCATAAAAATTTTACTTTTCTTTTGCTAAATGGCTGTCTCTAAATTCGGTTCTGACGTAATTAACAAAATGGCTAACGTAACGAACTTTATTCGTATATTTTTCTTCTGGCAAAAAATACAAAGTTGCAGATTTTTGCAGATATGAGCTTGAAACCTATGTTATAGGGTTTTCTGATACGCTGAATCTGACGGTGTGATTTTCATTAAAAATTTTTCACTTTTAGGGGATGTTTCCCCCCTCTTGAAAAAAGCCCTTTCTGAGGCTATCAGTATTATAAGCCCATTCTTTTGATACATTTATTGACATAAAATTTCCGTTTTTATAAGTTTCGATTACTATTGAGCCGCATCGATTGTTTTTTTTTTATTGTTTTTTTTTTTATTACGTATATGTTATTATACATATGAGTAGGTTATCCTCTTATTCAAATACACGCAAGTTACGTTAAACATAAAAAAAAAATTTAATTAAAAAAACCCAGAAAAACAAATGCCGTTTAATTAGAATAGATAGCTCTTTTGAAAGCACTAAGAAAAAACTGTAGCGTAAAGAGCGAGGTATTGACTTGGGGGAGAACCCCCTCATATACGTACTAATTTCTGTTCATTTTAAGTTCTAATGTTGCTTTTTACTTTCAGTTGAAAGTACTTGTTTTTTTTTAATTTAATTTCTGATCGTTTTTTAAATAATGCTTGTAGATCCGGCACCCCCTTCATAGAAATCTCCTTTACCCCAAAGAAACATCCTCGACGGAAAGATTCTCCTGAGTAACCCCCTCCTCCAGCCCCCTCCCCCCACCAGAAAAAAATTCTTCCTGAAAATGTCTGTATACTTCCCAATAACCAATACAATATGTAAGCAATGGGCAGAGTTCATAACTTGCAGCCCTTCCCCTGGGAACTGTGGGGGTTTAAGTCATCGTAAAAGACATATTTATTAGATTTTCGACTATGCTAAACACAATGGCTATCTCAAAATTTTAATTGGGTGACTTTGAGAAAAAAATGAGCGTGGGAGGGGGCCTAGTTGCCCTCCATTTTTTTTGTCGCTTAAAAAAGGGCACTAAAGCTTTTAATTTCCGTTCCAATGAGCCCTTCTACGATATTCTAGGACCATTGGGTCAATACGATTACCCCTGGGGAAAAGAAAAAAAACAAAAAACAAATAAACACGCACCCGTGATCTTTCTTCTGGCAAAAAATGCAAAATTCCACATTTTTGTAGATAGGAGCTTGAAACCTCTACAGTAAGGTTCCCTGGTGCGTTGAAAATGATGGTGTGAATTTAATTAAGGTTATATAATTTTTAGGGGGTCTTTCTCCCTTTTTTCGAAAATCAGCCAAATTTTCTCGGGCGTGTAACTTTTGATGGGTAGGACTAAACTTGATGAAACTTATATTTTTGAAATCAAAATTAAAATCTGATTCTTTTGATGTATCTATTGGTACCAAAATTCCGTTTTTTAGAGTTTCGGTTACCATTGAGCCGTGTCGCTCCTTACTTACAGTTCGTTACCACGAACTGTTTGAAAAGATCAGTTCTTGCGTAGGTACGATAAATGGTATTACAAACTAAGTTTGTTTCCCCCCCCCCCCTCCCAAGAAAAAAGCCGTGCTTTTGAAATTTAAAAAAGGAGGTAAACGGTTATGAATATATTTCTTTCCACTTAACTTGGGCAGCCTATAAATAAAACGGGATTGGCGTAATTCTTGTGCTGAGTACCGATGTTTGTGTATTTCTGTGTGTGTATGTGTGTATTTCTGTATGTGTTTTAGTATGAGTGTGTGTCTCTTTGTACTTGGAGTGTCTACATATGTTTTTGTGTATGTATGTTTCGAATTAAGCTAAACTAATTACGCTAGAAACACAAAAAAATGCATGTACAACAATTTTAGAACCATGTGGCAGTATCTGGGCTATAAAACTCCCCCCCCCGCCCAAATATAAACAAAATCTCTAACGACACCAAAAATGTGACCTCAAAATAACAAGCGTAGGACGCGTTGAGGGCAAAGGGAGGTTACACCAGGCTATATTTGTGAAACTTAAAGATCTGAATAGGTGGAGGGAGGCAAAAACAAGCTGGCCCTTCTGCTAGTAATTAAACGTAAGCTAAAGTACAGAGGGATACCACCTGAAAACTTTTCCTTTCCAATTGGGTAGGGTGCAAAATGAAAAAAGGGACATTTTCTTTAAGCAAACATTCTTTACTCCTGTTAGACTTACAGACACATTGTTGGCTCACTCAACAAGCATCAGTGATTTAAATAACGTTACATGTTGCAGGTGTTTAAAATTTTGGCTTCGAAACTTGAATATGAGTCAAATGGAGGGCAGGGTATTCTGCAGTATAGACATCGATGACATGGTGGCCGAGAGTTTATATTGTTTAGCTTTGTCCATGCAACCTTTATATACCTCTTCTATGTTCAAAAGCTGTTTAAATATTAAAATATAGCTATCGGCCCTTCAGCATTGGGGTCTGGAATAAGAACGTATAATGGAATTAAGGAGGGGAAACTAATTAAGGGAGGAAATATCAACGAATTGCTGGTTATGAATTTGGAGTAAAATAAAAAAAGCGTAAGAAATAAGGAGAATTCTGTCAGAAGTTGTATATACCTTCCCTCCTAACTAGTGTAAAAATTTTCCTGACAGAGTTTCCTTTCTAATTTTAATTAATTTAAAAAAAAAAAATTTTCCGATGGAAGTAAAGAGCGAAGTTGAAACTTAAAATGAACAAAAATTATTACTTCACAGCCTCTCTAATATATATCGATAAAACTAGTGCAAATAAATCAACTGGTGATATTTCCCTATGTTTGTAGGATTACAGAAGACTATCGCTTTACTGAAAACACAAAAGCCAAGTATAAAAACAAGAATATTGATTGAGGAGTCAAAAGTTTCATCAGGAGCTGTCACTACAGGAGCTGTGATATAAGTAACTTTCAGAATACAATTAAAATTATCTTGAAGACTTAGGGATAAAAATAATAAGTTTAAAGTCATTGCACATCATATAAAATAGCGGATTGATTTATCAGGTAACATCTTGGTCTCACCAAGTATTACTCGAAATGAAGAACATATCAACCGTAATATGAACTCTGGAAATCCAATTATTTCTCTTTATAAAACGGAGGTAGTCCTAATACTTATAAGCTCCATAATAATTTCATTATAACTCCACTTATAAGGTACATAATAAGTCCATAATACCTAATACAAACATTTTTTTATATATAAAACGTTAATAGTCCTAACACTTATAAGATTGCTTAGCTTCGAACTTGTCTACAAAATAATCATGAAATGTCCTTTTCAGATCCAAGACCACAGTCAATTAATGAATTGAGCTCATTATACAGAAGTGATGCCAAATTAAGCAAAAAAATAAATATAACAACAATCTAAAAATTCTTTACTTTTATACTGTTAAAAGTGTCCTTAAAAGGTTTACTTTTACCGTACCAAAACACCAATACTGTTTTGTGTTTTCAGTAAGTATAGTCCTTCTTTTGAATTCTGAGGGGCCCCCGTACCAAACAGGTTTTTCTGGTAGTCCTATTCTACAGGTCATTACACCTTTGCTGAGAGGAATAAGTATAACTTGATTGGTGATTAGGATTTGAATAAAAGGAATAGTTTTCTGTACAATTCATATTAGTAAGAGAATTGAATTAAAAGAGAATACTTTTTATTTTTAAAGATATTAGTGGAGAAAAAAAAATGAGTGGTACATTTACATTATTGGAGAATAATGATGGAACCGACAGCAGCAGCAGCAACGATATACGAGTACCTAATGTAGCTGTAGAAATAACTGCTGGTTGTAGACTATGTCTTGAATGGGACACTATGTATGCGAGATACGTGATATCATTAAGCAAATTTAAGCAGGATGAGCTGCAATATTTTGCAGGAAAAGTGAAGGGTGTCCGTATGAATACACTCCTGACAGCATTATTTGATCTATCGAAATATATTGATGAGAACAAAATGCATCAGTGATTACTATAATTGTAATTATGCCCCACGAAGCTGTTTCTAAATCAGAGGTATTTTTTCTTTCTTTAGTATACAAGCGTATATTCTATAGAGTAGAAAAAAAAAATTCTGGTTAGTCTGAAGTTGATCGTGAGAAATTTAGGACTAAAAAAAAAAAATGGATAGATTCGAGAATGATAGAATCATGAGAAATATAGTTATTATGGAAAAACATTTAATTCTAGATGATGATTTTCTAGAGTTGTCTATTCAAAGGAAGATATTTTCTCGGGGAATGCTTGTCGATATAATGAAAACTGATTCTCCATCATTAGACTATTGCATGAATCTTCTACATTGTGGTCCAAATGCATTTACACAATTTATTGATATATTGATCACGACACGGCAAAATGATATTGTGGATATGCTTTTAAACATTAGTTTTTTAGAAATTTAGGACTTTTTTTCATAAGAAAGATGGTGCTCAAGGATGATTTACTCCTCTCTCTCTCTCTCTCTCAAACAATCTTTTTGTTGCTAGCTCAGTTTCATTGTGGTAGTGAGAGTGTCAACACATGACAAAATGTTCCATACATGTCCGTTATGTCCGTAAAATGTTCCATACAGCTGGTCATCATGTGAGAATTGCACAATGATTGAGGAGTATGATGAAAAGTGTAGATTATGCAACCCGTGTAAATTGCATAGAGGATATGCTGTACAAATTAAAGGTTGTAATTCTTGTCTTAAATAGGTGTTTGACTCTCATCTTAGAGGCCACCTATGTTCCAATTGTCACTATGATAAATGTAAGCAGTGGGAGAGTAAATATCCCGGTATGATTGGAAAGAATCCTCACCATGATTTTAGTTTACTGGTACGAGATTGGTATCGTCGTGGTTTTAGATTGTTTTGGGAGGAGGAACCAGGTCAAAGATTCAACTGTTGGAACAACAAGAGAATATGGTTTCTACGTTATCATTGTGAAGACACTAAGTGTTATGATTATAAGCCCAATGATTTTTGTTTGGCTCTGACGGAATGTGATTCGACACTTGAGGACACTGTTTGTGAAATTGCTTCAAATAGGCAAATTGAAACATGTGAATTCTATAGAATGAATGAGAATAGAATCATTGACTATACAAAGAGATATGACAAGAGTGAAGTCACACTCTACTGTAAAAAATGTGACCCTGACATTGTACTACATCAAGACCAGTACATTGGGAATTAAGATAATCTACTTGCACTAATTGTGGTCGACAAATACCTAGTAGTGGACGAAATCTAAATAGTAGAAAAGTTGTTTTATCATGTATATAATTTTTTTATTAATAAACAATTTCACATACATCTTTAGAACATTTTATTCTTAGGGCACTAAAATCAATATTAAATACACTTGTGAGTATATTCTCCACTAGAAAGTCGTTCAATCGAGGTAAGTCAACGTAGATGTTGAGAAACTGCTTGTAGGTATAGCCACGACATCTGAACATAAAAAAGAGTAGTGCATGAAAGCCACATGTCTTAGTCGTTAAATCCTGTGCTCTTCGTTGATTTTGAATAATGCTTTTCCCTCTGCTTTCAATAAAGTTGCTGATGTATGGAGTGTAGAATTTATACGATAGGCCAAGAGGATCAAAAAATTCAATATTCTTAACTTTTTGAAAGATGAATATCCAATGACCGGTCTTCAAAGTCGATGGACTGCTATTAACAATTATTAGGTTATTGTTAACACTAGGAATTTTTTCAATGAAGTCCGAGGGTATGCAATAGGACTTTTATTGGGATATGTATTGATCCTTACTAAATACGTTTATTGTTTGATTTGTGTTCATGGTCTACAGTCTAGTAGAACAACGTCGCTAGGCAAGACTTCCAAATAAGTTCAAAGTTGATTTAGTAATACTAGCGTGATACTATCGGTTAGAGTTTAGGCAAATGTACACTCTAAACTTACATTCTCTGCTCGTACTATGGTCATATCCTGTGTGCCTGACAAGTCCAAAACAATAACCCCATGATTTTTTGAAAAAATTGAATCGGTTATTCCATTGTCAAATAGTTGAGAGTCATGATCTAGGGATTGCATGGTCAATTCGTACAGAGTTCTTTAGGATTTTTTGTCGAGTGATAGAGTGTACAGTGGAATACCATTCCCTTTGCAATCAAAGCTAGATAGACCAAAAAAATTTAAATCCTGGGGGGATTTAGTCCAGGATCCAACAGCACTGCCACTCTTCAAAAGGGCCAATGCCAATTTTGATGGGATTTCTCCATTGATAAATGATGAATCGCTATAGCTACGAGAGCCGGTGGCAATGTGACGTTGATTGGTGATCATATGGGTGACAAGAAGTTTAATGTTGTTACCATTGGCTCTTAGCTTCTCCATTGCCAATACAACAGAGCTCATAGCTTGTCGTTTTTGGACCTAGAGAATTACCGATGTGATAATAACATTTGAATCGGGTGCTGCAGGAAGTGTTTTTCTCAAAATGAAATTCACTGGAGCCATCTGTAACTTTATGTCAATCTTGACATTGGGGGGTAGCCATTGGGATATATTGAATATCTCATGATTTAATTTTCCAACCAGATGATACTCCTGGGTCACTGCAGTAGTCAACTCATCGTCAGTATCAACACCTGTTCGATATTCATAGCGAAATGATTGTCCTCTCAACTCCTTTTATGCTTTTGGCGTCATCATCATAAATTGTATGTAGCTTGCATAGTTTGATAAATTATTGCTAGTGCTCACCAATGTTCCATTAATAAATACATTAATTTGCTTGAATAGGTTGTGTAGAATACAGTTTTCATAGGAGAGACCATCACCGGCAGTTGGAGTTGCATGATCTGACTTTTTCTTCACCACAACATCTAAATAAATAAATTTTGACGACAAACCAATGAAATAGTCTTCATTGGAAAATATTTGAAAGTGTATATTTTCTGAGAGGGGTTGTTGGGGGTGAAATTGTTCATAGTAGCCATATTTGACGCTGACATCAACATTTTCAGTATTGCACAGATTCAATGAAGAGGTAATTTATGGATATGCTTCTTTGTGAAGAAGATAAGCCATCTTAAGAGAAGAAATCCTTCTTTGATCTAACAATCTTTTTCTTCTTCTTCTTCTGCTGCTTATTGGTCTTTGTTGTTTTATTTCTCAAAGTCCTTGTTGATGTCATTTGCTTCCTGCCTGGGTGGAGACTGATGAGTGAATGACATGAACGCATCCTTTTCAATCCCTACCCATTTTTTCGAGATTTTAATTGTTCACCAACAGCTCTTGCTGAAGATCTAATATTTTCTTTAACACTCTCTTTGAAATTCTTGCCCAATCCCCAGTCCTGTAATGTTGAGGCAGTAAAATTTGATGCAGCAGGTACAAGATATTTTCTGGCCAGGGGTAGTGCAGAACAAAATAGCCTAGCAAACCAGCTACCAAGACCATAGCCAGACATTGTAGTACGACCCTTGTAGTAGTCCAATCCATTGCCTATTTGACGTGGACTCAAAGCACCAACATAACAATCGATATCGGGACAGACAAATGGAATTCTTTTATTGTTAATTTTTTTAGGTTATTGTACCGTCGTCGTCGTTGACAATGGGTCGAAAATGACATGTAATCACAGCTAAGCATTTTTATATTGCTGGAGAATCCTCTAAGTTGGTTCTGATCGTTCACTGACTGATTTCGCACTAGAAAGCATTTATATGACCGCGCTTACGATGATTTACATTATGAGAGTGAGTGGTTTCGTGGTGAGTTTTTTTTTCACTGACTCGGAGGAGAGGGATATTTGAGTTAATAACCCGAGATGTTTCCACAAATGAAGCGTAGAGAAATATACCAGTGTCTGTGGAGAAGGCAAGTGGGTAGTCAGCAAAACTGAAATTAGTGTTTCCGGCACTTCTACCATTGATTATATTGAGCTTAAAGCCAAGAACGTCCTTTAAGTTATCATTGAGAATAATCTTTTCATTGGCAATAGGTGAACTAATGTAGATCTTGCCCTCTTCCTTTGAATAGTTGAAATGAAAAGCTCCTTTTTTACAAGCAGAAATTCTTTTATTGATAGTACGACATAAATCATTCATGCAGGTGAGCTCCTCGTAGGGTAATTCAATATATGGATAATCCATCCAATTGATTTTTTGAATTTTTTTCTTGATCACCTGGTGGTGGCGGCCAATCATAGGGTCTAATTTTTATTTCATATTTACGATCCTTTCTCAGGATGTCATAGGTATATTTGAGAATACAGTCGACAAGAGCCTCTTCATATGCGCCTTAAATAGGGCCAGTGAGGGAGAGTTTCGCCCTAAAATCACTTATCTCATTCAAGTAATCGTAGAGAGTATTAGAGTCACTGGACACGAAAGTTAAATAGAGATGATTTGGAATTGTCAATATCTTCAACACCAATTCAAAGAATTAAACTAAGAGTTGTACCCTAGCCACAGAACAAGTAACTGTTTCTTACCTCTGCGAGTACGTGTTTTAAATATTTTTTTCAATTTGATAGATTTCACTAGCATTTTTAAATTTTTGCAATTCATAGTCATAAAAGACGCCGAGAATCTCTTCATCTTTGGTATCACGCAGGCGATAAGTTATGGGTTTAGTGTCTAGGATTTTTGCCACTTTAAAAAGTTCAGTGGACCACAAGTAATTCCCCTTTTCAAAAACATTAGTTGTTCTATTAATTCGAACAGTGTCACAAACATTGAATTTATTTTTCTTCATCTTGACTTTTTATTCATTGGAATATTGTTTAAGAAAGGTGTCAATTGTATTATGATCCGAATGATGAACTTCCGTTGGTGTTGAGTTGGATAATGATCGATGGGGTCGTTGATTATAAATCAACATGATTTTATCTAAAACATGAATAAAATCATCTTAATTTTTCCATTTACTATATCTTGAAATTAAGATTTGAATAGTTCTTATAAGTCATTCGGACAATGCAGCCTTTATAGGACTGTGATTATGATAGAGAAGTGTACTATATTTGTCTAGTACTTTTGCAACATGAGGATTAACAAATTCACTACCGCGATCCGTTTGAATTTTTTTATATGAATACTTTTCTATAATACTTTCAATGTCCTTATCAAATTAAAAACCTATATTTGATATCAATTGAAATGAATATGCATAGCGAATAAAAACACTGATTGCAAGTAGAATGTACTTGTATGGTGTATTTTGACGTCTTTGAAGCTCATTTCGAGTCAGGAGATCTGCTTGCATTATATGCAATGGGTAAAAGGCTTTAGTTTTTCGATATTGATTGGCACTAAGTCTATGATTTCTATGCAGGGTGTAACTTTGCTCATCTTGTAGGCAGTCTTGTACACTTTTAGTGCAAACACCTGTGACTTTGGGAAGAGTTGTTGGGGAAATTAGACTCCCCGCCTCGCCAATATTTTCATAAACACCTTTCAGAACTTCAGCCATTTTGAACGTAAACAAGTTGTGTAATGTCCAATACCCTTTCGTATACTGGCTGCTGGTGGTGGTGGTGATGTTGACTTGATACGTCTTCGCTTTTGTTTAGCTATAATCGGTGTGCGAGTATTTTACAAAATTGATTTAAAATCTTCTTCTTCTTCAAGTTCATCTTTTAATGTTGATGATGATGATGATGATGCATGTTCATTTAGATTTTTTAGAATTTGCCTATTTACAATAAGACTTTTGGGGAAGTTTAATGTATTTAGAAAGTTGTATAGACGAGTGTCAAATGATAATAGTCCTTTACGATTTGTAACCATGTCATACATTAAATCACGTAGATTTTAGCTCTTGCCCTGAATTATAATCCTTTCTCCATTGCTTTCAACTTGAATTTGACCACTTTCCAAGAGATGGATTAGGAGTCGTGTACTTTGTTCACCCTAATTTTTGGGGCATTTTATTCACATATTCAAAACAAATTTATACAAATAAAACTTCTTTTAATTCTTTACAGAAGCAGTAGCCTCTTGAGAAGATGATTCTTTTTTGGGATCAGCAGCAGCAGCAGTGGGCTTTGATCGATAGTGTTTGTCCACTCGACGAAGTGCATCTTGAAGTAAAATCAGTTTTTTATCATCATCAATAGTTTCATTGTCGAGGAATTTACTCAGATTGTCCTCAAAGTGTTTGGCAGGTGAGAGAGCAAGTTCTATTGGATTCAATTTATAGGGTTTCGCCATTCTCACTAGAGAGAACTATTTACAAGTCCTGCAATTATTGGCAGTAAAAGCGTGAAAAAGCAACCACCCGCCTGAAGAAGTCGTTTCTTTTTGAAATTATTTCCTTTTTTTTAGAGGCCAATTTACGTACAATGGATCGATGTTGCTTTGACCGCTGGTTAACTACATCCGGCAGTTGAACATTGCTCTCGGTCAAATTTAAACAAAGTTCGGATATTAGATTAATGACATCATTGTCAATACCATGTTTGAGTATGGCTTTTCTAATCAGAGGTTTTGAAGTGCTTAGAACTGAAAACAAATGTCTATTTTCATGTAGTTTCTTCAGTGTCATGATAGCGACTAATAGGTCTTTTTAGTGTTCACCGGGAGATATACTGTAATTTCATTGTCGAAAATATCTGTGACTACACGCAGATCCTCTGATGTATTTTGATTAAGATCCAATAGGATATAACCGTGGTGTTTATTAGTTGCCTGATTGTATGCTGAGAGCAGAAATTTAAGGGCTCCTGGATAGATTTGTTTATTAAGGGTTATTAGCGAGGTAGAATCACGAACAACTCTGTAGATGATATAGTAGGTACAGTTCAAAGCAAGTGTTCGCATACATTTGCTCTGATGAAAGAGATTGTGTAGAACCAGAGTAACGGAAATCTGTTAATGATGAGAGCGAACAGTGAAAAATTGCAGCATTTGCTGGGACCATTGTTCAATAGATTCAGCCAGATCGTCAATGATCAGCCAAGAGTTTGGTTCAATAATGTTGAAAACATCAAGTCCCTGTATGAACTGTATCTGCATCTATCCCCTGGTGGCGGCCGCAATTGCTTTTATTTTATTGTATGACTCCTGCCAAATACTATAGCAATAGTAGATTTTTTTCGGCTTTTCCGCAAACATTTTATCACAATTTTTAATTATTTTAGTTAAGAGCGTTGTTTTGCCCGACATTAAGGGGCCACACAGAAACGATCTGAATGGTGTTTTAAATTGATACATGTTCCTTTCAACAGTTCATCTGGACAACTAACTGTAGACCCTAATTGTCTAATGACTAAATAATTTTTCCCCACTACTACTACTACTCTGTTCTTCAAGAAGAAGAAGACAAAGACAAAGACGAATAAAGAATCATATTTTTTTTTATTATTATATACACATAAAAAAAGTAACAATACATTGAAAAAAAAACACTTTTTTAAATTTATTCATAATAAAAAATACAACAACATTTACATGGGTGCACAGAGAGAAAAAACACTTTTTTTTTGTTTATTTATAGAGAAAAAAAAACATTAAATTAGAGAGAGCACTTGAAAAAATACACTTTTTTAAATTTATTTATAAAAAAAAATACAACAACATTTACATAGGTACAGAGAGAAAAAACACTTTTTTTTTTATAGAGAAAAAAAACATTAAATTAGAGAGAGAGATGGCACTTGAAAAAAAAAAAAAAATCTGCTCTAAGTCCAAAAAAAAAGATAACTTTGGTGACGGTGAGCCCCCCGCGCTGGCGGCTGCCGCCCCCCCCCGGGCCGCGAGGCCCCCCCCCCCAAAGGCCGCGAGGCCCCCCCCCAAAAGGTTTTTAGGAAATAATTTACAGGACTTTATTTAAACCGAAACTTTCCCAGTGGGCAATACACTCGATCCGGTCTGAAGTTAAATATTGTCCAAGGGGGAGGGTGGTCACACCATCTTGACAAACATAGACCTTGTTGGAAATGGTACTCATGGCTATTTTTTCTACATTTACATTATAGTTTCTTTAGTTCAATGAAGGAATTGCCGACAATTTGGCTCGTGGACTAGCATTTTGAACAATACAATTCCTATAAATGTTCATGTCGAAATTCTTGTCCACATAGCGCGTGGGTACTCCTTTGCAACGTTTCTTGTTTTCCTCATCGTATGTCTGTATAAAGTACACCTTCGGACCTACAAGCATACCACGTGAAATAAGGGCGTGTCCTGTTTATGATAAAAGAAATAAAAGTGGATTGGGCGCCCAACTATGCACGATTTCGTGAGTAAGACCACCACACCAATTGTTGTTGTCCATCAGTGGGATTGTGATAAAGACAGTTGACATCTAATCCATGCGGGTTAAGTTTGTATCTTTTAAACGTGGTGACCCAGAAACACTGTAGCAGACCTATACTTGCCCCTTTGCCGGCCACTGGACCCGAGCCACATTGTAGTAGAATTCCAACATGAGCTTTTTTGAGATCTCCAAGATAGCACTGCCTGCTGCAATATTTTTATTCAGGACAATGCGTCTTTTTTTCCTATTCAAAAGTACCATGTCCGGGCCAATGATTGTAAAGGAAGTGTAATTGGGATCGGCAATAATTCGAGCATATTGTTCTGGATCGGTCACAACGTCACAACGATTCCTATTGCGAACACTCTCACACATTTTGCCGAAAGCTGAATTTAAAATGAGTTTATAAATTTCTTTTTCGGCCTTCGTCTTTGCTGCAGAACGTTTGCCGACAAAAGTGTCAACAAACGTTTTCAAATAAGGTTTTTGACTAAACTCAAGTGCTCGGTGAACCTTTGTGACGTTGAAACCGTTGTTGCACATTCATTTTAATGCTACATGGTGTACAACTATGTTTTTTTTCGGCAGAAGGTCAGCAATAAGTTTTTGTTTTGAAGGCACCCAATGCAATCCGTCCACCTTGACTAAACGCCTATTGCGAGGACTCAAAGAGTCCTTAGTCACAGGTCTATTGATTCACGGGAAAACAAAATCCTTTACTGAATCGTGAAGCTCGACTGGTATCTCTCCATCAATTTCAAAAAACCATCCAACCGATCTATTCTCCTCAACACTGTCAATGTTGGGGAAATGGAGAGCTTGAGGGTCATTGACCGATTTATAGTCGCCGCAAGGTAGCGAATAATGAGACATGGCTGAGGCGTCTAGAGGCTTCATATCGAAGAACAAAGCATTCGATTTTGTCCCCGTCTTCTTTCCCGTTGGACGAGAATCCAAGATATGGTACTCATGAAAAACAAAACCCCCCCTCATTGACCTCTTGATGAACAGATGCTGATCAATGTCAGTGATTAGCCCAATTTTTTCCCCACTAATTTTCAGGATGAGGTCCATCACTAGATGAGACGAAGGAAAATAATAACCCAAATCAAGATTAAACTCCTCATAGATTTTATCAGTATTTCTACACATAATGTCTAACAGGGTTAACACGTCACTCGACAAATACAGCTTGCAGGAGTCAAACCCATGTTTACACCGTCCCCCTGCCCAAACTTTTTTAGAACAACTGTATTCCTTGGGGATGCAACTACGATCTTGAAGACTGACGGAAAACAATTCAATATAAGGAATAGTCTCCTCGGCAAATCTCGACATAGAACAATAATAATCATAAGGATAGATGCCTTTGACCGTTAACAAATCATATAAATCATTTTGAAATTGGTGTTTTAGAAGGGGGAAAGCGTTTCTGCCGTCATCGTTTTTCTGCACTTAAATTAATTCACTCAATGATTAAGGGGCAAAACTGTAGGAATCTAAAAAGAAAATTTTATTTGGGTACTCAACGCCGGCTTCAACAAATTTCCACATGAATCCCAAAACAAGCAACTTTTCCGCTGATTTAGTTATGATTTTGTACGTAAAGCTGTCTATCACCCATGCATCATCATCTACTGTTCCATTTCTTTGAAGATGTGCCAATGCTGGTAGCACATACTTTAGATCATAGTTAGAGTTATGTATAAAACCGGTAGAAAAAGTTGTTGTTTAATTTTTAAATTACATAAATTGTGAGCCCACCCACGAAAGTTACTTTTCCCCATTGAATTGGGGTCAATAAGGTGATTGTGGTCCTGCCCCGGGTCTTTTGGGGCAAGGGCATCCCTACACACCCAGCTAATTGTTCCCTTTTCCAGTGCCAGTTGCTCTTTATCCGACAATGTCATTGGATAAGTGATATGACGTAGTCGTGAAATTACCTTTTTTGTCGTTTTTATTAAGGAAACCAATGACTTTTCCATAATGCCCTCCTCGTCGATAGTAAAAAAAACTCTTCCAATTGCATTTTATTGTTGGCGTCGCGACGGGCGTGCGCAAAGGAACACGCAACTAGTTTGTGTTCCTTGACTATATTTGGCCTTGATGGGTCCGATACCTCAACCAGTCTTGTTTCACAATCCAAAGACACTTTATCATATTGTAGAAGCGAATTTTGAAAATTTTTAAATTGTAAAATGTCTTTGCCTTCTACCGGCATTTCTATTCTTTGATTTCCATGAAGTTTGCAATGCCCCATGTGATCTGAGAATGTTCACTCAGATGTGAATGGGGAAAGGCACATGGGACAATAGAAACGTTCTCCAAATTTTCTGCCTTGAGATAAGAGTCGACTTATCGCAGTAACGGGGAAAAAATTACCATAAGAATTTACATCTTTGGGAGGTTCGTAAATAACCCATACGAAATTTTTTACATTATCTATCGACGGTGTCCTCACTGAATACAAAACCCCTTTTTTATTCGTTTTTTCCCCCCATCTACAAATTCAGTGTCATACTGGAGAACAACCCCCCCCCCCCCAAGAATTTAAATTGGGTTCTAAAAAATTCTTATTTCATTTAATGAACCCCGATAAATTACCACCAAAAAAAAAAAAATTAAGTTATGAAAAATTTTACCACTGTTGCGAGCAAGTTTGTTGAGATTTTTCATTGTTGATTCATCTTTTAATGTCTTATGGGCTGCTGCTAAAAACGAATACTTAAGGCATTGCAATCCAGTGTCAAAATAGAAACCCTGAACTCCTTTGGTATCCGACAAATCTGGGTGGCATTTTATTTCTTTACCCTTCCCTCCCCTTAAAATAAAGTTTTTTTTAAATCTACTGAGATTCAGATCCATGCATTCAATGTATAAATTGGTGGACCCACTCCCCCTGTCATTAAATGCATCCAAAGTTGAAATTAGTTTATTTACCCCGTTGAAAAAGTTGTATTCAAAATCGTTTAGACCTGGGTAGAAAGTCTGGTTGCCTGTCGAAAAATTAAAATAAAAAACGTCACCGGATGTCCCCTTTTGTAAATAAATTTTTTGATTCACCGATGCTTTAATTCCCCCCCCCGACCTCCCCAATTCTGGATCTGAATATCAATAAGTGCTCGAATTCTGTCGATATAGCTATGGAGAACTTTCACTGGGTCATTTAAAATAATGTTAGCGTTTTCCTCGGGAACGCTAAAATCTACCCTGTATGTTTGCAAATGGCTTAGAGCAGATTCTAACAAATAAAAATCAGGCAATTCCGGGGACGTAGCACTATTTTCATGTCCTGTCCCTGTTTGTTCAGGACTCAATTTACTAATAGTAAAGTTCTCATTAAAAATGTCCCCGGAAAATGAACTGCTGTTGTATTACTACTATCTCTACTATTAAGTGGATGGTTGAGGAGGATGACAGGGACTCGTCAATAGTACCACTCCCATCAGGTGACAGGGAAATGTCAATGGTCTACCACATTGGGGGGATGTGACATGAGGTTTCCTAGTACATATTCAAAGGTGTTTGGTGACTATTGATCGAGCCAGCCTGTATTGTCCTCCGATGGAATTTCGATATGAGGACCTGGCTCAGATTTACTTGTAACATCACCTAAATATTCACACATGAAACTATCTGACCACTCTGGGTCCTCAAGCATGTCAATATCGCAAGATATGTCCTCCAGGCTGACAATTTCCCCAAAAAACATCGTTAAGGAACCCTCTATGCCACTGCAAATTCTCTAGAACCAGTGTAGGCTCATCCTTGAACTCTGCTGGTGGTGACAGAATTGGTTCTGTAAATATACTTGCTTCATCACTCAATGGTGTCGCTGGTTGTGCTATATTTTTAATCTGTAGAAAAAAAAAGTTTTTTATTTCTTATGTAAAATAACCATTTTTTTTTATAGTTAATAAACTTTGTCAATTTCTCATAGTCATTGTCTCACTACCACCACCACCTGAACAATTAAAAGAAGAAGAAAAAAAAAGTTACATTGCCTTATGTCTTTCATAATGTCAACTGAACATGTTAAAAAATATATATTTTTTTTTTAGTCAGGAAAATGTAGTCTTATTCTTAGAAGGGTAAGTTAGAACAAGAGAATGATAAAAAAAACTAATGGTTTTATCGCAAAAAACTTTTTAAATAAAAATGCAAAATATGGGTCCAATTCGACTGTTTGACCCTTGTCATTCTAACTCTCAATAAAATCTGACCATCGTTCGACTGACGTGGTATGATGTATGAACACTTGCTCCTCAGCTTCAGTTAATGGACACGAGTCCCATATATTGGTGGTTGGTCGTGTTACTTTCTCAATAATCCGTATTTTCCTGTGTCTTTTGCAAACGGATTTGTTTGAAGTTGGCCTGGGCTAAATAAATGATTGTAAGAGAGAAGAACTTTTTTCTCCATCCATATCAACAATTAAAGTGCAATTAAAATGTTGGATTGTCCTTTTTAGTGCCCCCCTCCCCCTCTCCCCCCCTCCTCCCTGGGCGAACCCGTGGGAACCGGGAGCTTCCTTCGAGGTAGGCGGAGCTTCCATCGAGGTATACCCTTTTGAGTTGGGGGTATCGGACTTCACAACACTGTTCAAATAGAACAGTCTCTGATTCTTTTCTCAAATGCAACTTTTTTCAAACGAAAATAATTGCCTGAGTTGGTTCAAACTATTGTTTTCTTCGCATTATTGTGAAACGCATAATCGGTGATTATTAAAAGGACTTTCTTACCACAAAAAGACATTCTGTTACAAGGAAACCCCTAATTAAAATTCAAAGCAGATGAAGTTGGCGATAAGAGCCCGGATGTGTGTGACGGCTTAGTAAAAAATATACGGCAGTTTGAGAACGATTTTTGAAACAGTGAATATGTAATTTTTTTTTTTTAAAATATTTTGTTTTTGTTTAAAATTAATATTTTAATTTTTGCATTATTATTCTTCTTGTTTATAATTTAAAATTTAAGTTTTTTTTTTTTTTTTTTTTATAGAAATGAGTTATAATAAATAATTTATATATCGATAATTTTTTTAATTAAGTAAAATTTAAAATTTTAGAAAAAAATTTTAATTTTTACTAGTAAAAATCTATTCGCCTGAAAAAATTTACCTTATTTTTGAAAATAGGGATAGAAAAATATATACACTTACAAGTTCTGGCTGCACACCAGAAGTCTCTGGCATGGCTTGAAGAAGAGTCTCCCTCCTACCTTGATCAGATGAAGTTGAGGCGTTGTATGAAGCAGCCAATTCCCTTTTCAACTTCATTCCATCTTGCTTGCAGCTAACACTGGGGGTCAGAGGACCCTGGCATTAAATGAGTCACGGTTATTGGTTGGTCAAGGTCATTTGTAGTTCTTCCAGCAGCGTATTTGATAAAAGATGCGCTTGTGGCTTGCATTAGTGCAGGTTCGCTATATCTTGCTTTTTTTTCCAGAGGGGCATTATAGCACGTATCTTCTTCCTTTAAAAAAAGGCAAAATTTAGCATCTAGCAAAAAAACGCATTTTGGGTTTGGAAAATAATTCAGTTTATGTTATGCATCTAAAGTAGTGTAAAAAACATCTTGATTTCAAAATCAGGGGTTTTCAATTACTTTTTTGAGCGATTGAATCTTAATTCGACAAAAACTGGGTTTGCCACGAAATTTTACAAAACCTTACTTGAGTCTTTTTTTTTTTTTTAAAGAGGGGGGAAACACCCCCTACAAGTGAATGAATTTTAATGAAAATCACACCGTCGGATTCAGCGTATCAGAAAACTCTATTACATAGCTTTCAAGCTCATATCTGCAAAAATCTGCAACTTTGTATTTTTTTGCCAGAAGAAAAATACAGGAATATAGAAGTTAATTTGTAAAGACATCCATTTAGGAAAAGAAAAGTAAAATTGTTGTGCAAATAAAAGCTACATTAACTAAAAAACGATCAGAACTTAAATAAAAAAAAGTTTTTTTAAAACTGAAAGTAAGGAGCGACATTAAAACGAACAGAAATTATTCCCTATATGAAGGGGGCTGTCCCCCTCCTCATCGCATCGCTCTTTACGCTAAAGTTTGACCTTGTCTCACAACTTTTTTTTTTCAAACAATAAAAAACTAGCGTAAAGAGCGAATCCTTATGATTTCAAATATATCAGTTTCATCAAGTTTAGCTATAGCGGTCAAAAGTTATGCGCCTGAGAAAAATTTGCCTTGTTTTCGAAAAAGGGGGAAAACACCCTCTAAAACTCATAGAACTTTAATGAAAATCACATCATCAGAGAACCCTACTATAGAAGTTAAAAGCTCCTATCTGGAGCCCCATTCGAACGGAAATTAAAAGTTCTAATGTCCTTTTTAAGTAACCCCCCAAAAAATGGAGGGCATCTAGGCCCCCCTCCCACACTAATTTTTTCCCAAAGTCATCCGCCGTGACATCGGAATTAGACAAACCCCGTTTATAGCAAGAGCCTGTGAAATTTAACCCCCCCCCAAAAAAAAACTCTCACACTCTTTGTAACACGCAAGCTTTTCATTCAAAGCAGAAAAATACATCATGTTAGGAAAAAGCTTTATTTCTGAATGATAAAGAACTGTTTTGGGGCTGTCCCTCTGAAATTTGAATTTACCCGTAAAACGTTTTTCTTTATTTTTTTTGGGAAATAAAAGAATGAAAAGTGTAGGCCTACTCACATTGAAAATAGACAAATCCATTGTTTTCAAAAGTTAAAAATGTATGGTGTACTATAAACTATGTCTTAATGCATAATGAAAATTGGAATGCAGTGTGGGGACATTACATCGTTTTTTTTTAAATTAAGTAAATTATAGCATGACAAGTTTTTTTTTTTTTTTTAGAAAACCGAACATTCAAGTTATTATATTGTAATAGTCACAAACTTTCTCTAATCGACCGACACACAAAAAAATCAATGTCATAATAATAAAAAACATGTCTGCCAAGCCATGTAGAGCTCATTGTAATAGGCAAATGACCCTGGTAACCCAATTACTTGAAAGTACACAAACAACCTGTTTGTACGGGGGCCTCTCAGAATTCAAAAGATGGACTATACTTCAGTGAAGCAATAGTCTTCTGTAGTCCTACAACCAGAGAAAAATATTACCAGTAAATTTATCTGCACAAGTTTTATTGATCCAGATTAGATAGATTTTGAACCAAAAATTTTTGTTCATTTTTAGTTTTAATTTTGATGTTTACTTCCCTCGGAAAAACTATATTTTTTTAAATTAATCTTTGATCGTTTTTGATTAAAATTTTATTTAGTAACAACACTGCTATGACCTTTTCTATTTATACGGAATAATTTGTTTTAAGTTTAAGTTTAAGTTGTTGGTCCTGAGTTTCAGTTGAAAAAAATTTTCAACTGTTGCATATAATTTCTAATAACCATTAATCTAGGGGAGATAAGACACCTCAGCCCTTATTAAGGAGCTGAACTAAGAAGCCGTGAAAGAATTGAAGGAAGAAATAAGTTTAGAATGAAAATAAAAATAAAAACATAGTGTCGTTTATTTTTTTAAAAAAAAATAAAAAAGAAGAAATTCTTTGTTTTTTAAAAAATTAATCAATTTTAATTAAAAAATTTAAAAAAAAATATAAAAAATTATTTTTAGTTACACTAAGGAAAGTAGCTCCAGGGAGTAGCTACGACACAAAAGGTTAACTGAGCGGACAGGTTTGTGTATCGACATACTTGTGGGATATTTTTCAAATTGAATAGAAATGTGCCTTCAGGTTTAGGGATGTATTTGACCTGTCCCTAAATAAAAAGCCACCTATTACTCAGAAATGAATGGAAATTTCAAAAAAAGATCAGTTCTTGCGTAGGTACGATAAATGGTATTACAAACTAAGTTTGTTTTCGTTTCAAAAATTTTGGGAAGAATTACCTGAATTCTCATACAGGGCTGTTTTCACTTGTCTTTCTTCCTCTGTGGATGCTCAATCTTACGTATGGAGGGAATATTACGGTGGAATTGTCAAGTAAACAATTTGAATAATTAAGTATAACAATAAGTAATCCTTCTTTTAATATACAGCTTTGAGAGGTTTCAGAACCACATGCCTAGGCTTCTCCAATCACTTACTGGCAAGGGGTTGGGGTCAGGGGCGTAATTTGCTATGAGGCAGAGGGGGCAACTTCCCCTTCCAGACCTCGGTTTTTCTCCAGACCCCAGTTTGCCCCCCTCCCTCCCAGCTGAAATTCAGTTTCTCCAAAAATGTTGTCAAAACTAAGATAAGCCTGCATAGTTCAAGCATCCACTGAAACAGGTCAGTTTTCTTTGTACCTTGAGGGGGCTTGGGGGAGGAACATACGAGAGGTGTTCTTGCAAACCTCCAGTTACGGGTTTTGGACCATAATTATTACAATGATGATTTCGTTTATACTTCCAGGCTTTTCTACTTAAGAAGTGACATCAAAATTATTGATTTTAGTGCTATATCACACTTACCTGGTTCAACAGTTGTTGGACTACGACAGTCCCAAGCTTGTGTAAAGGAGGAGGGTTGGGCAGTGGGTTTGCACCTCACTCCCGAGTTTTGAAGGGGAAACCGGAGAGAGTAACTTAACCGCAACCGAAACATCCAAAGAAAAGAATACCGGACCGATCTCAACGACAACGACCAATGCATGCCCCTGGATTTTAAATGCGAGAAAAAAAAAAACTGAAAATAGGATTTTGGAATGTGCGAACATTCGCACAACCTTCCAAGCTGGAGCAGTTGGAAAAAGAGATGAAATGATACAATATCGACTTTCTTGCTTTGGCAAGGGTCCGAAGGCTTGGAAGTGGTAGACAGAGGTTACCTGGAGGGTCCACAATAGCGTACAGTGGGCCTGAAAATAAACGAGAACATGGGGTAGTCATTACTCTGTCGGGAAAAGAGTCCAAATACATCGTTAATTGGAAACCTATCAACCCCAGATTGATATATATCAGAGGCATTGCTGTAGCGTTGCCTATAGTAAAGGACATATGGCTCCAATGTTTTATTAATTTTAATAAAACAAAATTTTTCCGAGGGAAGTAAAGAGCGAAGTTGAAACTTAAAACGGACAAAAATTATTACTTCACCGCCTATTTAATATATGTTAATATAACTAGTACAAATAAACCAACTAATTATGTTTCCCTATGCTTTTATGATTATACAAAACTAGCGCTTTACTGAAAACACAAAATAATATAGAAGTTTTGGTACAGTAAAAGAAAACCAATTAACGTCACTTTTTATAGAATCAAAATATTATCAATCCCTTTTCGGATCAATCCCTTTTAAAATAAAGCAACAATCCATTTTAGGATTGCCTTTATTTTTTTACGATTAGTTTTGTATCACTTCTGCACAATTGCTCAGTTAAATGACTGGCTCTCGTTTTGGTTCTTAAAAGGCCATGTCATGATTAATTTGTACACAAGTTCAAAGTAAAGACGTGTTGATAGTACTAGGACTATAGACTAGCTTTAGAATTTGTATCATAGCTTGAAATTCACTCTTGTATAGAGAGAAATAATCGGATTTCCAGAGTTTTCCAGAGTGGGTATATTACCTACTATTGGTATTATAGCTGGTGAGAGCATAATGCTGCTTGATAAATCAGTCCAATATTTTTGTATGTTGTTCAATTACTTGGCAGTTATTAAAAAATATTTAGTTTTACGCTTATGTTTTTAGATAATAAGATAAAAAAGCCTTATACATTCGTTTAGTTCTGTCGGGCTGCATACTCACTTTTGACTCTTAAATCAATAATGCTGTTTTTTAAACTTGACTTTTGTGTTTTCAATAAAGCGCTAGTTTTGTATAATCATAAAAGCATAGGGAAACATAATTAGTTGGTTTATTTGTACCAGTTATATTAGTATATATTAAACAGGCTGTGAATTAATAATTTTTGTCAGTTTTAAGTTTCAACTTCGCTCTTTACTTCCATTAGAAAAACTTTGTTTTTTAAAATTAATCTTTCTTCGTTTTTGATTAGAATTTAATGTAGAAACAACGCAGCCATGATGTTTCTTATTTATAAAGAATAATATATGCTCATTTTAAGGTTTCATGCCACTTCTTAGTTTCAGTTTAAAACTTATTTTTAATATAATTTTTAATTATCACTGGTCTAGGGGAGATAAGACAGTTCTAAAAAATACTGCAAACAACCTTGACAGCTAAGAAAAGTTTTAGTCTATAACATAAAGTTCATTATCCATACTTCGCAAAACAATACATGTTTTTCAGGAATGTTTGTTTTTCGATGAGAAAAAAGCTGTTTTTACTCGGCCGACTTCGCCTGAAAAAGCCATAATGAAGACAGGGCCATAATGAAGACTTTCTTTTCTGTAACAAAATAAAGCTGTTTAAGGGCTCATTTATAAGCTTATATTTACACTTAATTGCTTCTTATAAATTTGACTTGATACCACAATCACACAAAGTAAATTGTCGGTCGTTTCCACCACTTATTTATATGAAACAAGTGTCTTTCCCAATGAAATGACCAAGAAAAGGTGATTTCTAAACCTAGGAAAGAGCAAAAATTAAGGGGGCAAGGACATCCCTTTTCATCAGTTACTGGCGTGAGAACTAGCACACAGGCTTCATCACAGATTGAAGTTTGAAGGTTCAATTCAAAACTGTTGATCTATCAAGCTTAATTTTTGGTAGATGTTTAGTTGAAAAGTTTTTAGTTTTAGTTAATTTGCTTTCGCAATAATCTTTTACTTTTGATTTACGGAACATACCAAGAGGGTCGGGAGGGGGAGTATACGTGAAGGGATCTTATAAGCCTGCAGTTGAGGGCTTTGGACTATAATTATTTGCAATGGCACAGTTTCATGCTTCCAAACCTTCCACTTAAGAAGTGGTACCAAAAGTGCCGTTTTTAGTGCTATATGGCACTTTTGGATGGTAAAATTGATAACAAGCACGTAGATATGAGTAATAGGTTTAAAATATGCCTTCCCGGGATATGCCTTAAAAATGAGTGCCATTAAATATCACTTTTTAAAGTTCTGCTAGCCCAATAGCCCCACACTGTAAAAAAAAATCGTTTGAGATTCAACAAAATTGTTTTTAATGTTGATCAACAACAAAATTTGAATTTCAACAGCTGAAATTGAATATTGGAGACCATTTTGGAATTCCATGGTCATTATTGAATTTCCAATTTGTTGAGAATTTGTTTTCAGTTTGTTGACAAAACAATATGTTGGATTTTAAGATCCTTATTGGATTTCCATCTTGTTTGCTGGATTTCCCGTTCTTTTGTTGGATTTCCATCAATAGCTTTGTTCAATTTCCTTGGTCTACAGTCTAATATCCAGTTCTCAGGATTCAGTTTCCCTTTCTTCTTTCTGAAGCATCAATAAATACAAAAACAAACAATCTCATTTATTTTACAAGAACAGAAAATTACAACAAAAAATTTCTCCCAGATAATATGACACCTCTTAACGGCTGCATTTTTTCATGGTGGAAATAAGTAAATCAATGGCGTAGCAGGCCGACAGAAGACACTTGAGTAAGAAATATCTTCCAATCAGGAAAACAGTGACAATTGGACCTGAAGTGAAGATGAAATCAAATCGAGGCACAAATAAAAGAAAGACTTCCCCCTTGTTTCTACCTCCAGAGGTGACCGGTTGCAATAATAATGCCATGAATCCTGTCTTTTCTTTCGTTGAAATGCAAGAGTTGGAATATTTCAGTAGTGTTTGGTTGTGGTTTACCTTGTCAGAGTTACATTTTCTTGATTTTTCAAAGTTCATTTTGAATTTCTTTCGTTGAAATGCAAGAGTTGGAATATTTCACTAGTGATTGGCTGTGGTTTACCTTGTCACATGTACACACATGTTTACACATGTATACACATGTGCATATCATGAGTGCTCATGATAAGTTAACCTAACCTTTTCCGGTGAGTATGGTTAGGTTAGACTAGATTAAGTTAGGTTAGATTAGACTAGGTTAGGTTAGCCTACGTACGCTTCACTTAGGTTAGCTTAGGTTAGATGAAAGATATGCGAAAAGTTAGGTGTATGATTAGGTTAGGTTAGATTAGGTTTGGTTAAGTTAGGTTAGGCTAGGTTAGCCTACGTACGCGCGCGTACGTAGGCTCACCTAGCCTAACCTAACTTAACCTAAACCAACTTAATCTATCCTAACCTAACCTAATCATACCCCTAACTTTTTGCATGTCTCTCACCTAACCTAAGCTAACCTAAGTGAAGCGTACGTAGGCTAGCCTAAACTTTTTGCATGTCTCTCACCTAACCTAAGCTAACCTAAGTGAAGCGTACATAGGCTAACCTAACCTAATCTAACCTAACTTAATCTAGTCTAACCTAACCTAACCATACTCGCCGGAAAAGGTTAGGTTAACTTACCTTGAGCACTCATGATAAGTTAACCTAACCTAACCTAACTTAAACATGTAGGAATGCTTCTATTTATTTATTAATATTTATTTATACCTAACCTATTGTTTTGAAGGTTAGATGAAAGAGTTTGAACGATTGTCTTTAATAATAGAACGAGTCACTCATTTTCTAATTTAAAAATTTGATGGGTAAATCCATAAGACAAAGGAGTTAAAATTTAATTTAAAATTAGAAAAGAACTTTAAATTTTTCATCTCTTTGAGAAAAAAAACATAACTGAAGTGGAGCCTTTTTATTTTCTTGGAAAAATTAGAAGAGAACTTTGAATTTTTTATGTCTTTGAGGAATTAAGAACTGAAGTGGAAGCTTTTTTCATTTTCATTGGTAAAATTAAGAATTGAGCTAACTTTTTTCACTTCTTTAAGAAAATTCAGAAGAGAACTTGAACATTTTGCACTTCTTCGAGAGAACTCAGAATTATAGTGATGCTCCTTATCTTCATGTCGAATATTCAAATCAATGTATAACTTTTTCTATCTTCTATGAAAAATTTGGAACAGAACTTTAAATTTTTCATCTCTTTGCAAAAAATCGGTAGTAAACTTAAGAAAATTAGAATTAAAGAGAAACTTTTTATCTTCACTGGAAAATAATCACAATCATAGTATAACTTTTCCTATCTTCTACGGAAAAATTTAGAACTGGACTTTAAATTTTTTATGTCTTTAAGAAATTAAGAACTGAAGTGGAAGGTTTTTTCATTTTCATTGGTAAAATTCAGAATTGAGTTAACTTTTTTCTCTTCTTTAAGAAAATTCAGAAGAGAACTTGAACAATTTGCACTTCTTCGAGAAAACTCAGAATTAAAGTGGAGTTCCCTATCTTCATGTTGAATATTCACAATCAATGTATAACTTTTTCTATCTTCTATGAAAAATTTGGAACAGAACTTTAAATTTTTCATCTCTTTGAGAAAAATCAGAACTGAATTTAAGAAAAATTATAAATAAAGTGAAACTTTTGATCTTCATGGAAAACAATCGCAGTCATAGTATTACTTTTTCTATCTTCCATTTAAAAATTTAGAATAGAACTTTAAATTTCTTTATTTCTTTGGGGAACTTAAAACTGAAGTGGAAGATTTTTATTTTCTCTGGAGAAACTAGAATTGAAGTGTGTTCTTTGGTAAAGTTCAGAAGAGAACTTGAACTTTTCTTCACTTCGTTGAGAAAATTTTAAATTGAACTAGAACTTTTTACCTTCCGGGCAAATATTCACAAGTATGGTATTACTTTTTCTATCTTCCACCGAAAAATTTCGAATTGAACTTTAAATTTCTTTATGTCTTTTGTGAAATAAAGAACTGAAGTGGAAGATTTTTATTTTCTCTGTAGAAATTAGAATTGAATTTTGTTCTTGGTGTTGATTTATCCTAAAATCTGTAACTTATATTTGTTTGTTTATTTTTTTATTTACTACACATTTAAATTTGGTTTAGGAGGGACATTAAGAAAGCAATTTGCTCTTAAATGGTCTATGAAAATTATTTTTTGTTGTAGATGTATACAATATGCTGTAAAGTATAGTTGCTGATGAAAAAGATAAGTACTTAAACTTGTAAAATGGGTTTAGGAGGGACATTAAGAAAGTTACTTGCTCTGAAATGGTCTTTGAAAAGTATTTCTTGGTGTTGAGGTATCCTAAAAGCTTTAAAGTATAGTTTTGGGTAAAAAAGATTAGTAATTCAACTTTTAAAATGGGTTTAGGAGGGGACAATAAGAATGAAACTTATTCTGAACTGGTCTTTGAAAAGTATTTCTTGGTGTTGAGGTACCCTCAAAGCTGTAAAGTATAGTTTTGGCCGAAAAAGATAAGTACTTCAACTTGTAAAATGGGTTTAGGAGGGACATTAAGAAAGTAACTTGCTCTGAAATGGTCTTTGAAAAGTATTTCTTGGTGTTGATGTATCCTAAAAGCTGTAAAGTCTAGTTTTTGTTGAAAAAGATAAGTACATCAACTTGTAAATTTTGGGGAGAAGTGAAATTAAGAAAGTAACTTACTCTGAAATGGTCTTTGAAAAGTTTTTATTGGTTTTGAGGTATACTAAATTCTGTAAAGTATAGTTTTGAGTGAAAAAGATAAGTACTTCAAGTTGTAAAATGGGTTTAGGAGGGACATTAAGAAAGTAACTTCCTCTGAAATGGTCTTTGAAAAGTATTTATTGTTGTTGAGTTATCCTAAAAGATGTAAAGTATAGTTTTGGGTTAAAAATATAAGTACTTCAAAATGGTTTTAGCGGTGACATTAAGAAACAAACGTGCTCTAAAATGTTCTTTGAAATTTATTTATTGGTGTTGAGATATCCTAAAAGCTGTAAAGTTTAGTTTTGGATGAAAAATATAAGTATTTCAACTTGTAAAATGGGTATATGAGGAACATTAAGAAAGCAACTTATTCATAACTTGTCTTTGAAAAGTATTTCTTGGTGTTGAGGTATCCTAAAAGCTGTAAAGTAAGGTTTTGGGTGAAAAAGATAAGTACTTCAACTTATAAAATGGGTTTAGGAGGGGACAATAAGAAAGTAACTTGCTCTGAAATGGTCTTTGGAAAGTATTTCTTTGTGTTGAGGTATCCTAAAAGCTGTAAAGTATAGTTTTGGGTGAAAAAGATAAGTACTTCAAGTTGGAAAATAGGCTTAGGAGGGACATTAAGAAAGTAACTTTCTCTGAAATGGTCTTTGAAAAGTATTTCTTGGTGTTGAGGTATCCTAAAAGCTGTAAAGTATAGTTTTTAGTGAAAAAGATAAGTACTTCAAGCTGTAAAATGGGTTTAGGAGTGACATTAAGAAAGTAACTTGCTCTGAAATGGTAGTTGAATATTATTTCATGGTGTTGAGTTATACAATATGCTTTAAATTATAGTTGTTGGTGAATAAGATAACTACGTCAACTGTGAACATTTGTTTAGAAGGGACAATGATATAGTAAATTTCTCTGAAATTTTCTTTGGAAATTTTTTCTTGGTTTTGAGGTATACTAAAAGCTGTAAAGTATAGTTTTGAGTTAAAAATATAAGTACTTCAACTTGTAAAATGGGTTTAGGAGTGACAAAAGGAAATTACCGTTTAAATTTATTGTATTTGTTAATATGGTCATTGGAATTGATGTATCCTAAATTCTGTATTCATTTGGGTGAAAAAGATAAATACTTCAATTTGGAAAAGGAGTTTAGTAGGGGACATAAATACTGTAAGTTGCACATAAATTTTCATTTTATAGTATTACTTGGAGTAGTTGTAAACTAATAGATTTATAGTTGTTTTGTTGGTGAAAAAGATAATTACTTCGAGATTGTAAATGGTTTAGGAGGGGACTTTAAGAAAGTAGGTTGCTCTGAAATAAACTTTGAAAAGTATTTCTTGGTGTTGATGTATCCTAAAAGTGGTAAAGTATAGTTGTGGGTGAAAAAGATAAGTACTTCAAGTTGTAAAATGGCTTTAGGAGGGACATTAAGAAAGGAACTTGCTCTGAAATGGTCTTTGAAAAGTATTTCTTGGAGTTGAGGTATCCTAAAAGCTTTAAAGTATAGTTTTGGGTGAAAAAGATAAGTACTTCAACATGGGTTTAGGAGGGACATTAAGAAAGGAACTTGCTCTGAAATAGTCTTTGAAAAGAATTTCTTGGTGTTGAGGTATCCTAAAAGCAGTAAAGTAAAGTTTTGGGTAATAAGGATAAGTACTTCAACTTGTAAAATGGGGTTAGGAGGGACATTAAGAAAGTAACTTGCTCTGAAATGGTCTTTGAAAAGTAGTTCTTGGTGTTGAGGTATCCTCAAAGCTGTAAAGTATTGTTTGGGATGAAAAATACAAGTACTTCAACTTGGGTTTAGGAGGGACATTAAGAAAGAACTTGCTCTGAAATTGTCTTTGAAATGAATTTCTTGGTGTTGAGGTATCGTAATATCACTAAAGTATATTTGTTTGTGAAAAAGATAAGTTATTCATGTTGTAAAATTTGTTTAGAAAGGACATTAATAAAATAATTTCCTCTGAAATGGTCTTTGAAAAGTATTGAATGTTGGTGAGGTATACAAAAAGATCTAAAGTAGAGTGTTGGGTGAAATAGATAAGTACATAGAATTGGAAAATGGGTTTCGGAGGGACATTAAGAAAGTAACTTGCTCTGAAATGGTCTTTGAAAATTATTTCTTGGTGTTGAGGTATCCTAAAAGCTGTATAGTATAGTTGTGGGTGAAAAAGATAAGTACTTCAACTTGTAAAATGGGTTTAGGAGGGACATTAAGAAAGTAACTTGCTCTGAAATGCTCTTTGAAAAGTATTTCTTGGTGTTGAGGTATCCTAAAAGCTGTATAGTATAGTTTTTGGTGAAAAAGATAAGTACTTCAAGTTGTAAAATGGGTTTAGGAGGGACATTAAGAAAGTAACTTGCTCTGAAAAGGTCTTTGAAAAGTATTTCTTGGTGTTGATGTATCCTAAAAGCAGTTAAGTTAAGATTTTGGATAAATATAGATGTAGTTGGGATGTTGGTTATTGAATTAATTAAGGAAAGTAAAGGGTATTTAATATGGATTATTTTATTTTTTCTTGGCTTTGTTTTATCTTTATATCTTTAAAGTCTTTGTGTTTTTAGCAAATATCATTAACACAACTTGGACATGGAGGTTAAAAGTGACATAAAGAATAGAACTTGCACTGAAATGTTCATTGAAAAGTATTTAATGGTGTTGTTGCATCCTAAAAGTTGTATAGTAAAGTTGTGTGTGAAAAAGATAAGTACTTCAACTTGTAAAATGGATTTAGGAGGGACATTAAGAAAGGAACTTGCTCTGAAATGGTCTTTGGAAAGTATTTCTTTGTGTTGATGTATCCTAAAATCTGTAAAGTATAGTTTTGGGTGAAAAAGATAAGTACTTCAAGTTGGAAAATAAGCTTAGGAGTGACATTCAGAAAGTACCTTGCTCTAAAATGGTCTTTGAAAAGTATTTCTTTGTGTTGATGTATTAAAAAAGCTGTATAGTATAGTTTTTAGTGAAAAAGATAAGTACTTCAAGCTGTAAAATGGGTTTAGGAGTGACATTAAAAAAGTAACTTGCTCTGAAATGGTCTTTGAAAAGTATTTCTTGGTGTTGAGGTATCCTAAAAGCTGTAAAGTATAGTTTTGGGTGAAAAAGATAATTACATCAACTAGTAAAATTATTGTAGGACGAACATTAATATTATAAAGTGCACCGAAAAGGTCATTGGATTTTTTTTCATTGGTGTTTAGGTATCCAAAAGATGTAAAATAAATTTTTGAATGAAATAAGTAATTACTTCAAGAAGTTCAAAGTGGAGCGGCGGAAAGTTAGACATGTTATCTATACAGAAAATGACTTTGGAAAGTGTTTCTTGGTGTTGAGGTGTCATAAAAGCTATAAAGTCTAGTTTTGGGTGAAAAAAGTAAGTAATTAAACATGGAATATTTGTTGAGGAGGGACAATAAGAAAGTAACTTGCTACGAAATGGTCTTAGAAAGGTATTGCTTGGGTTTTAGGCATACTAAGAGCTGTAAAGTATAGTTGTTGGTGAAAAAGATAAGTAGTTCAACTTGTAAAATTGGTTTAAGAGGGACATTAAGAAAGTAACTTGCTCTGAAATGGTCTTTGAAAAGTATTTCTTGGTGTTGAGGTATTTAAAAAGCTGAAAAGTATAGTTTTGGGTGAAAAAGATAAGTACTTCAAGTTGTAAAATGGGTTTAGGAGGGACATTAAGAAAGTAACTTGCTCTGAAATGGTCTTTGGCTATTTTTTATTTGTTTTGATGTATTTATCCATATTTTTTTTAATTAAGAGGGTGAAAACGATAAGTAATTCTAGTTTGAAATTGAGCTTGGGAGGGCCCATCAGTATTTAAAGTGCTCTGAAATTGTCGTTGTCTAGTATTTAGTTGTGGTTTTCTATTATAAAAGCTTTATAGTATACTCTTAGGTGAACAAGATAAGTACTTCAACTTGTAAAATGGGTTGAGGAGGGACATTAAGAAAGGAACTTGCTCTGAAATGGTCTTTGAAAAGTATTTCTCGGTGTCGAGGTATCCTAAAAGCTGTAAAGTATAGTTTTGGGTGAAAAAGATAAGTACTTCAAGTTGGAAAATGGGTTTAGGAGTGACATTAAGAAAGTAACTTGCTCTGAAATGGTCTTTGAAAAGTATTTCTTGGTGTTGAGGTATCCTAAAAGCTGTAAAGTATAGTTTTTAGTGAAAAAGATAAGTACTTCAAGTTGTAAAATGGGTTTAGGAGGGACATTAAGAAAGTAACTTGCTCTGTAATTGTCTTTTGAATTTTTTTATTTTTTTATTTGTTTCCAATATTCTTTTTTTTTTTGATGTTGTTTAAATATATAAGTCATTCAAGTTGGAAAATTGGTTTATGTGGGACAATAGGATAGGAACTTGTTCTGAAACGTTCTTTGAAAAGTATTTCTTGGTTTTGAGTAATCATAAAAGATGTAAAGTATAGTTTTGGGTGGAAAAGATAAGTACTTCAACATGGGTTTAGGAGGGACATTAAGAAAGTAACTTGCTCTGAAATGGTCTTTGAAAAGTATTTCTTGGTGTTGAGGTATCCTAAAAGCTGTAAAGTATAGTTGTTGGTGAAAAAGATAAGTACTTCAACTTGTAAAATGGGTTTAGGAGGGACATTAAGAAAATAACTTGCTCTGAAATGGTCTTTGAAAAGTATTGCTTGGTTTTGAGGTATTCTCAAAGCTGTAAAGTATAGTTTTTGGTGAAATTGTTAAGTAATTAAAATTGTAATTATTGTTTCGGAAAGTACGTATATACCTTAACGAGATATTACGTGGTCTTTGAAAAGTATTTCTTGGTGTTGAGGTATCCTAAAAGCTGTAAAGTATAGTTGTGGGTGAAAAAGATAAGTACTTCAAGTTGTAAAATGGGTTTAGGAGGGACATTAAGAAAGGAACTTGCTCTGAAATGGTCTTAGAATAGTATTTCTTGGTGTTGAGGTATCCTAAAAGCAGTAAAGTATAGTTTTGGGTGAAAGATATAAGTACTTCAACATGGGTTTAGGAGGGACATTAAGAAAGTAAAGTTCTCTAACATGGCCTTATTAAGGCATTTTGTTTCTTGAGGCATCGTAAAATCTGTAAAGTATATTGATGAGTGAAAATGATAACTACTTAAACTTATAAAATGGGTGTAGGAGGGACCTTAATAAAATAACTTGTTGTGAAATTGTCTTTGAAAAGTATTTCATGGTGTTGAGGTATCCTAAAAGCTGTTTTTTGTAAATGTTGTTTATATATATAAGCCATTCAACCGGGTATTTGGATTTGGGAGGGACATTCATACTGGAATTCGTACCGATTAGGTATTTAGATTTTACTGCTTGGTGTTGGTGTTTACTATCTGATGAAAAATATAGTTGTTTATGTAATAGATAATTAATACAACTTGTAAAATGGGTTTAGGAGGGACATTAAGAAAGTAACTTGCTCTGAAATGGTCTTTGAAAATTATTTCTTGGTGTTGAGGTATCATAAAGGCTGTATAGTATTGTTTGGGTGAAAAAGGTAAGTGCTTCAAGTTGGAAAATGGGTTTAGAAGGAATATTAAGAAAGTAACTTGCTCTGAAATGGTCTTTGAAAAGCAATTCTTGGTGTTGAGGTATCATATAAGCTGTAAAGTATATTTGTGAGTGAAAACGATAAGTAATTCAAGCTTTTTATTGGGTTTAGTAGTTTCATGTAAAATAGAGAGTTCAACGATAATTTAATTAGATTTCATTTCATTGGGTACAGTGGGTCCTAAAAGATTTAATGGTATAAGGTTAGTGAATAAGTTATCTACTTCAGGTTGGTTAATTGGTTTAGAAGGGATGATTGGATTGGTTCTTGTTCTGCACAGGTATTTTAAATTTATGTCTGGTTTGGTTCTCCTTATTAATCAGTAAAATATAATAGTGGAGTGAAATTTATTATTCCTTCAACTTGGGTTTAGGAGGGACATTAGGAAAGTAACTTGCTCTGAAATGGTCTTTGAAAAGTATTTCTTGGTGTTGAGGTATCCTAAAAGCTGTAAAGTATAGTTTTGGGTGAAAAAGATAAGTACGTCGACTTTGAAAACGTGTTTAGGAGGGACATTATTATAGTAACTTGTTCTTACATTGTCTATCTAAATTATTTATATATTTATAGTTCTCATTAAAGAATTAAAGAATATATGTTTGAGGATATCACAAGTACTTCAAGTTGTAATATGGGGTTAGGAGGGACATTAAGAAATTAACTTGCTCTGAAATGGTCTTTGAAAAGTATTTCTTGGTGTTGAGGTATCCTAAAAGTTGTAAAGTATAGTTGTGGGTGAAAAAGATAAGTACTTCAAGTTGTAAAATGGATTTAGGTGGGACACTAAGAAAGTAACTTGCTCTGAAATGGTCTTTGAAAGGTAGTTCATGTAGTTTAGGTATCCTAAAATCTGTAAAGTATAGTTTTGGGTGAAAAAGATAAGTACTTCAACATGGGTTTAGGAGTGAAATTAAGAAATGAAATTGCTCTGAAATTATCTTTGAAAAGTATTTCTTGGTGTTGAGGTATCCTAAAAGCTGTAAAGTATAGTTTCGGGTTAAAAAGATAAGTACTTCAACTTGTAAAATGGGTTTAGGAGGGACATTAAGAAAGTAACTTTCTCTGAAATGGTCTTTGAAAAGTAGTTCTTTGAGTTGAGGCATCCTCAAAGCTGTATAGTCTTGTTTTGGATGAAAAATACAAGTACTTCAACTTGGGTTTAGGAGGGACATTAAGAAAGAACTTGCTCTGAAATTGTCTTTGAAAAGAATTTCTTTGTGTTGAGGTATCCTAAAAGCTGTAAAGTGTAGTTTTGGGTGAAAAAGATAAGTAATTCAACTTGTAAAATTGGTTTAGGAGGAATATAAAGAAAGGAACTTTCTCTGAAATGGTATTTGAAAGGTATTTCTAGGTTTTGATGTATCATAAAAGATTTTTATCAAAGTTTTGGGTGATAATGATAATTACTTAGACTTTGAAATTGGGTTTAGGAGGGACATTAAGAAAGTAACTTGCTCTGAAATGGTCTTTTAAAATTATTTCTTTGTTTTGATTTATACTATAATCTGTATAGTATAGTTTTGTGTGAAATAGATAAGTACTTCAACTTGTAATATGTTTGTTAGAGGGACAATAAGAAAGTAAATTCCTCTGAAAATGTCTTTGAAAAGTATTTCATTGGTATTGAGGTATCCTAAAAGCTGTATAGTATAGTTGTTTGTGAAAAAGATAAGTACTTCAAGTTGTAAAATGGGTTTAGAAGGGAATTAAGAAAGGAACTTGCTCTGAAATGTCTTTTGAAAGGTATTTAATGGTGTTGAGATATCCTAAAAGCTGTAAAGTATAGTTGTGGGTGAAAATGATGGGTACTTCAACTTGTAAAATAGGTTTAGAAGGGACATTAAGAAAGGAACTTGCTCTGAAATGCCCTTTGAAAGGTATTTCTTGGTGTTGAGGTATCCTAAAAGCTGTAAAGTATAGTTTTGGGTGAAAAAGATAAGTACTTCAACTTGTAAAATTGGGTTTGGAGGGACGTTATGAAAATAACGTGTTCTGAAATGGTCTTTGGATAGAATATCTTGGTTTTGAGTTATCATTAAAGCAGTAATGTAAAGTTTTTGGTGAAGATGATAACAACTAAAAGATGGAACATTGGTTATGGAGTGACAGTATTAAAGGAAGTTGCTCTGAAATGCCCTTTGAAAAGTATTGCTTGGTGTTGGAGCATTCAAAAAGCTGTAAAGTATACTTTTGGGTGAAAAAGATAAGTACTTAAAAATTGGTTTAGGAGGGACATTAAGTAAGGAACGTGCTCCGAAATTGTCTTTTAAAAGTATTTCTTGGTGTTGATGCATCCTAAAAGCAGTAAAGTATAGATTTGGGTTAAAAAGATAAGTGCTTCAAAATGGGTTTAGGAGTGACATTAAGAAAGTAACTTACTCTAAAATGGTCTTTGAAAAGAATTTCTTGGTGTTAAGGCATCATAAAAGCAGAAAAGTATAGTTGTGGGTGAAAATTATAAGTACTTCAACTTGTAAAATGGGTTTAGTAGGGACATTAAGAAAAGAAGTTGCTCTGAAATGCCCTTTGAAAAGTATTGCTTGGTGTTGGAGCATTCAAAAAGCTGTAAAGTATACTTTTGGGTGAAAAAGATAAGTACTTCAACATTGGTTTAGGAGGGACATTAAGAAAGTAACTTGCTCTGAAATGGTCTTTGAAAAGTATTTCTTGGTGTTGAGGTATCCTAAAAGCAGTAAAGTATAGTTTTGGGTGAAAGAGATAAGTATTTCAATTTTGGTTTAGGAGTGACATTAAGAAAGGAACTTGCTCTGAAATTGCCTTTGAAAAGTATTTTTTGGTGTTGAGGTATCCTAAAAGCAGTAAAGTATAGTTTTGGTTGAAAAATATAAGTACTTCAACATGGGTTTAGGTGGGACATTAAGAAAGTAACTTGCTCTGAAAAGATATAATAAAGCCATAAAAAGTATTAAAAAATGGGGGGTTCAGGGGCCTTTGGGGTGCTGGGGGTCCTTTGGGGGTCTGGGGGGCCCTTTAGGGCTGGGTGGTCCTTTGGGAGCCTGGGGGACCTTTGGGGGCTGGGGGAGGGCCTTTGGGGGCCCGGGGAGGGACTTTGGGGGTCCGGGGGTCCTTTGGGAGCCTTGGGGACCTTTGAAGACCGGGGGAGGACCTTTGGGGGCCCGGGGAGGGCGTTTGGGGATCCGGGGGCCCTTTGGGAGCTTGGGGGACCTTTGAGTACCGGGGGCTTCCTTCGGGGTTGGAGTAGGGGGATTGGAACCCTTTCGGGTTGGGGTAGGGGGATCGGAACCTTTGGGGTTGGGGTAGGGGACCTCACGACGCTGTTAAAATACAACTTGTGTATTATAACGACCACAGAGTTTCACCCTTAAATTCTCTTCTAAAATCATCTTTTAAATCATCTTTTAAAATGTCTCTAACTGTTTCGCCGAAATAATTCCATAAAATGGCTAAAACGGCTTCGCCTAAATAATCCCTAAACGTAATTTCAGCGTGTTCCTTTTGTTTGGCATCTCTGCGCTGACACATTTCAAATTACTAAGAAACCTGATTCCCGCGCTAAAACAATTCATCGCTAAGATGTTTCTTGGAGAATTGTTTCCATGGCGTTTGGTTATTAATATCTTTTGGAGTTCGACCAGTAGAGTTGTTTCCGAGGCAAAGACATTAATGACTTGGATCTATTCCTGGAGAATCGTTTCTAGGCGAAAATTTTTAAATTCTGACAGATGATGTCATTGGTTGATTGATCTGTCAAGAAAGGGGAATTAATTTGTTGTTTCTAAGGGGAATTATTGATTCACGATAGGTGAATTGAGGTCGACAGCACAGGTGTTTTCTATTTCTGGAAACTCATAACATTCGCCTCGAGCATGCACTTGCCCAAAACAACAACAACAAATGCTGTTTCCTATTTCTGGACACCTTGACATTCACGATCGATTACGCAATCAAGTTCTCGGAAATTCACTTCCCCCTCGAGTCCTACATCAATAACATTGTTCCCGTTAGAATTCAATGCGCATGTGCAACCTTCGTCCCGGAGTTATTACACCTAGAAACACCAAACAAATCGACCTTGAAAAAAGAGGTCATTGACACACTTTGATTACGCAATCAATTTCTCAGAAATCCAGCTCCCCTAGGGACTCTATGCCCATATATGGTGTGGGTGCGGGATCAATAGGGTCATTTCTACTCTTTCCAAGATAGCCAAAAGTAGCTAAAGTAGAATTGGTACTGTTCTATTAGCTGTAAGCCACGCACGATAGATGATAAAAGAAACTAGTCAAACAGGTTCTCTCAACGGAGAATTGGATTGCAAACAGTGGTTTCTAACTGCGTTTACAATATTTAAACTTTGGTTTTTTTGGATTTAGGGGGGGGGAGGTGCCTAGGTGAGGTTACGTATATAATATATGCATTCCTTTACCCCCACCCCCCTAATGCGCAAATATATAACCGCATTGTGTTTCTAAACTATTAAATTTTTTTCCGATTTTGTTTATTTTATTAGCATTAACCAAACTTCACTTCTTGCATGGTTTACAGCTAATAGAACAGTACCGTAGAATTTTACCAAACTTTTTTTTATTTATAAAAATGTACTATCTTTAACATTTTGGGAAACATAAGACACAAGTTATCAATATTAATAAATTAAACTGAATACTTCCCATCACAATCAGAATGACTTCTCTGTTGGATCTGAATGCCCCCTAAGTAAAATCGTCGCTTCGTCGTTTGAAGGTCTTAACATTAAATCTACTTCGGTATTATACGTTTGTAGGTAGTTCAAGGAGATGATTTTTTTTGTCAAATTGGTCTTAAATCATAACATTCAAAAACAAAACAAGAGACAAATTAAGTCTTGGGAGGAGGTTTAGTTGCCCTCCAATCTTTACGGTCTCTTAAAAAGGACACTAGAACAAAAAAACAAAAATAGAAACGTATCCGTGATCAGTCTTCTGGCAAAAACATAAATTCCACATTTGTGCAGATAGGAGATCATAACCCCCACAACAACATTTTCTGAAACGCTGAATCTGAAGGTCTGATTTACTATATACATTAAGACTTATTGACTTTTTGGGGGTTGTTTCTCCCTTTTTCGAAAATCAGGCTCCCTGTTTTCAAAATCCCTTTTTCTTCAGAGGCTTGGAGCCTTTGGTTAAACGTAATGAAATTTATATATTTGCAATCTGCATAAAAACCTACTTCTTATCAATTTTTTTCAAAATTCTAGTTTTGAGTTTTGATTACAATTTAGCTGAGTCACTCCTTAATTACAGTTTAACACTATGAACTGGTTGATAAAAGTTATTGGGCTAACGTCCTATTTTTTAATTAATCCTTGAGCAAACCGGAGTTTTTGAAGCATGATTCATGCTACTAAAGTGTGGTATTACTGAGTCCAGTTGAAATGTGCACCATTTTAGAAAATTCTCTTTTTTGGGGAAGCTTTTGGTTCCTTTACGTATACGTAAAGGACTGAAATACCCTTACAGGTTTCTTCTTTTCCTCGTCTTCTTAAACTTCGGGTTTTGTTGTTAATGTGTTTTATTTTTTTTTAATAAATCCTTTTTTCTCTCTATATTTGCTTACTTGGTTATTCAGAGTAAGCAGCAAATTTATGGCAAATCCAGGGAAGAATTTTTTTTGAAACGCTTTTTGGGTTTCATTACAAAAATGACGTTCATTGCAAAAACATAAGTTGTTCCCACAAAAGATTTTCGTTCTTAATTAGAAAAAACTGAATTCAGAAAGCAATATATTTTCACCGTTAGTACTGTTAAGGTTAGGGTAGCATCTTAAGAAATTTTCTACCTACAGAAACTCACAAAAAATGTATTTAAAAAAAGCGATTGTAAAAGTTAAAAGATAATTTTTGTAAATAAATTTCTGCATGTTCATTTTGCAGAAAAGAAAGCTCAACTTATTTCAAAGTAAAAATATATTTCCTTATTTTTATAATCATCTTTTAATGCTCAAAATTCAATTAGCATTCCCCTTTTTCTGCTATAATTCAAATATTTAAATTGAACTTATACTGAACATATTACATTACTTTCAATGGCCCTATAGTCAAATTTAAAATGATATTTAAGAAAATTCGAACTACTGTTGAAGTTCAAATAAGTTGTTCCCACAAAAGATTTTCGTTCTTAATTAGAAAAAACTGAATTCAGAAAGCAATATATTTTCACCGTTAGTACTGTTAAGGTTAGGGTAGCATCTTAAGAAATTTTCTACCCACAGAAACTCACAAAAAATGTATTTAAAAAAAGCGATTGTAAAAGTTAAAAGATAATTTTTGTACATAAATTTCTGCATGTTCATTTTGCAGACAAGAAAGCTCAACTTATTTCAAAGTAAAAATATAATTCCTTATTTTTATAATCATCTTTTAATGCTCAAAATTCAATTAGCATTCCCCTTTTTCTGCTATAATTCAAATATTTAAATTGAACTTATACTGAACATATTACATTACTTTCAATGGCCCTATAGTCAAATTTAAAATGATATTTAAGAAAATTCGAACTACTGTTGAAGTTCAAACCGTGTTCATTGATGTAGCATATTTACGGTGAAAATTACATTTTTTCTACTGAAAAGTACATAAATCTTAATAATTTCAATAATTTGGTGGACTTCAATAAGCAAGTCACAATTCCAACAGAAAAAAATTGATTTTTTTGTGACTTGTTTGAACTAAATAAGCAAGTCACAATTCCAATAGAAAAATTGGGATTTTTTTTTGACTCGTTTGAATTCGAGCAAAACATTTTGTTGGAAATAATTTTTTTTTTTACAGTGCAGCTTTTCCACTTGAGACACGACACCAAAAGTGCCGTTTTTAGTGCCATTTGAACTTGATGATGATGGAATTTATATGAAAGGCGTAGATATCTGCAATATCTTTTATAAGAGCTATAAAAGATCTACCAACGATTTTCTGGTAGCCTGATAGTGCCACCCTTTGAGAAATAGCACAAAAAGTGCCAATTTAGTGCCATATGGCGCTTGCAGATGGCAAAATTTATAAAAAGCACGTAGATATGAGAAATAGCTTTTGAATGAGTCATTGAGAATCTCTTTATGATGTTCTGGTAGCCCGCTAGACCTGTTGAAAAAAAAAAAATGCTACGATACAAAAAAGTGATTTTCCTTGTTGTTCAGGGAGGGGGACTGTAACTTCCCTGTACAAAGTTTTGACCATTTTGATTCCAATGGTACACTTTTCATTTTGATATGACGCCATTTTCGAGGGGTGTGGCTTTTTTTTCGAAATCACCATAAATTTCTTTTCGCAATAAACTTTTACTTTTGAGACGAACCGAAATAATAGTTAACTTTCCTGAGTCAGTGTCAGATGAAAATTTTTTTTCACGAGGCAGATTTTTTCAAAACACGTTTTTTAACTTTTGGTCACTATGGGCTGTGGATCGCTCTTTACTAGGTTGCAGCTGCCGCTGCAACCATGATACCTTGCCGGGACATGCTTTTAAAAAAATGAGCCTACAAAATGACGAAAAAAAAACAACAGCGGATACCGATATTCTCGATACGATACATTCGATAACAATACCCACGATACAGATACGCGCGGTATCGATACGCCCGATACCACATACAGCCCTTCCCCAGGGACTATGGAGGGCAATATTATCATCAAAACCATATATATTGTACCTTTGAACTATGTTAAACAAAATGGCTATTTCAAAATTTTTATAGGGCCAGCTGGGGGGGGGGGGGAGGGGCCTGTAGGGAGGGGTGGGCTACTTGCCCTCCAATCTTTCTGGTCACTTAAAAGGGGCACTTACATATTTAATTCCCTTTCGAATGAGCTATTACACACCTCTCTATGATGCTCTGGCCATCCCTTAGCCCTTCTAGAAAAACAGAAAGAAAAAAAGGGAAACAGATCAGTGCGACCCACGCAAAAAAGTCATTTTCCTTGGTGTTAATGGTGGGGGACTGTATTTATCCTATAAAAGGTTTTGGACCATAATGATTCCAATGGTGCACTTTTTTATTTCGAGCTAACGCCATTTTCAAGGGTATTCAGGCTTTTTTTTAGATAACTATAAACTTTTTTCTGCCACAAAATTTTACTTTTAAGATTAACCGAAACAATAGTTATAGTTCCTGATTAAGTGTTAGATGGCAATTTATTATCAAGGACAGTTTTTTTTTGAAAACACATTTTTCAACTTTTGATTACTATGGGCTGTGGTTCGCTGTTTACTAGGTTGCAGCTGCCGCTGCAACTATGATTATTTATTTATTATTATTTTTTTCCCCAGAGGTCGTAGAAACTTAAAAATAGGCTCATTCGATTGGAAATTCATTGGGATAGTGCCCTTTTTAATAGTCGAAAGTGATTGGAGGGAAAATAGCCCCCCACGCCCATCATTCCCCCGAACACATTCAATCAAAATTTTGAGATAGCCATTTTATTAAACGTAGTTTTAAGTTCTGGAAATTAGGCCTTTGAGGATGACAACTGCCCCACAGCCCTCAGGGCGAGGGTTGTAATTTATGCTCTGGGTGTATATAAGGTTTTGTATAGACAACATTGTCGTAGAAACTTCAGAAAGGGCTCATTTGATAGGAAATTTAAATGGCTAGTTCCCTTTTTAATAGTCTAAAGTATTTTATGGCAACTGACACCCCTTCCACGCCCACTATTTCCCCACACACATCCAATCAAAACTTTGACATAGCTATTTTGTTTAATGTTTTTGAAAGTTCTGGATATTATATGTTTGAGCAGGACACTCCCCCACAGTCTTCAGGAGCAAGGATTATAAGTTAGGCCCCGGGTGCAAATATGGTTCTTATAGAAGGAATGCTCGTATAAACTTCAGAGAGGGCTCATTTGATTTGAAATTGAAAGTTCTAGTTCACTTTTTAAGTATCAAAAGACATTGGAGGGTAAGTAGCTCCCCCCTCCCAAACCCTTTTTTCCCAAATGCATCCAAGAAAAATTATAAGATAGCTATTTTGTTGAAAATAGTTCAAAGATCATAAAACAAAAATTACGGTGTCGACACAACCCATCAGGGCTCAGGGGCAGGCATTGTAAGTTATGCCCTGGGGGCATATATGGGTCTTATGGAAGGGATGCTCGTAGTAACTTCAAAGAGGGATAATTTGATTGTGAATTGAAAGTTCTAATTCACTTTTAAAGAGCGAGAAGAGATTGGAGGGCACCTAGCCCCCCCCCCCCCTCCACGCCCTTTTTTCCTTAGACCCATCCGATCAGACCTTTGAGATAGCTTTTTTTAATAGTTCAAAGACCATACAAAGAAAACTCAGGGGTCAACACAGCCCCCCAGGGCCCGAGGGCACGTGTTATAAGTTATGCTTACAATAGGTATGCAACTCAGGTGTCGTCACAACCCCCAAGGGCCCGGGGACAGGCGTTGTAAGTTATACCCTGGGGTATATATTATTCGTATGTAAGGGATGCTCGTATAAACTTCAGAGAGGGCTCATTTGACTGGATATTGAAAATTCGAGCTCACTTTTTAATTGCCAAAGAGATCCGAGGGCAGCTAGCCCTCCCCCCCCCATGCCTTCTTTTTCAAAAACCATCTGATGAAAATTTTGAGATAGACATTTTGTTAAAAATAGTTCAAAGGTCGGATAAGAAAAAATCTGGATAGAACCCCCAGGGCACAGGGAAAGGCGTTCTAAGTTATACCCTAAGGGCATGTTTGGTTCTTATGAAAGGGATGCTCGTATAAACTTCATAGAGGGTTCATTTGATTGGAAATTGAAAGTTCTGGTTCACTTTTTAAGAGTCAAGAGAGTTAAACTAGCCCCCCGCGCTCTTTTTCCCCCAAACCTGTCCGCTACAAATTTTGAGATGGCCAGTGTTTAGGAAATTGTTCAAAAATTAGATAAGAAAAACGCCCCCAGAGCCCGGGGTATAGACGTTGTAAGTGTTATCCTGGGGACGTACATGGTTCTTATGAAAGGGATGCTCGTATAAACTTCAAAGGGGGCTCATTTGATTGGAAAATGAAAGTTCTAGTTCAATTTTTAAGAGTCAAAAGATTTGCGAGGGCAACTAGCCCCCCCCCCCTCTATACACCCTTTTTCCCCAAGCCCCTCCGATAAAATTTTTATAATATTCTATTTCATTAAAAATAGTTCAAAAGGTCAGATAAGAAAAATTCCTGTGTCAACGGAACCCGCCAGGACCCGGAGACAGGCATTATGAGTAACGCTCTAGGGTCATATATAGTTCTTATTGAAGGGATGCTCAAATAAACTTCGGAGAGGGCTCATTTGATTGGAAATTGAAAGTTCTTGTTCACCTTTTAAGAGTCAAAAGAGATCAGAGGGCAACTAGCCCCCCTCCTCAGAGACAACGATGTAGCGTTGCCTATAGTAAAGGCCATACGGCTCCAATGTTTTATTATTTATTTATTCCCCAAAGGCACTTCATATAGAAGGGGTCGTCGTAGAAGCTTCAAAGGGGACTCGTTCGATTGGAAATCGAGCGTTCTAGTGCCCTTTTTAATAGTTGAAAGTAATTGGAGGGCAACTTGCCCCCCCCCCTCACCCACGCCCATCATTCCCCCAAACACATCCAATCAAAATTTTTAGATAGCCATTTTGTTCAGCGTTAGTTGATTTCCAGATAGAAAATATATTTTTTAGGAGGACACTCCCAAACAACCATCAGGGAAAGGGTTTTAAGTTATGGCCTGGGGACATATATGTTTGTTATAGAAGGGGTTGTCGTTTAAAATTCAAAACAGACTTAGTTAATTGGGCACTCAAAGAGCTCGTGCCCTTTTTAATAGTCGAAAGTGATTGGAGGGCAAATAGCCCCCCCCCACGCCCATCATTTCCCCAAACACATCAAATCAAAATTTTGAGATAGCCATTTTGTTCAGCATATGTGATTTCCAGATAGAAAATATGTTTTTGAGGAGGACACCCCCACATCCCTCAGGGCAAGGGTTTAAGTTATGCCCTGGGGGCATCTAAGGTTTTTATGGAAGGCGTTGTCGTAGAAACTTCAAAAAAGGCTCATTCGATTGGAAACTCAAAGGGATGTGCCCTTTTTTATAGTCGAAAGTGATTGGAGGGCGACTAGCCTCCCCCCACGACCATCATTCCCCCAAACACATCCAATCAAAATTTTGAGATAGCAATTTCGTTCGGCGTAGTTGATTTCCAGATAGAAAATATGTTTTTGAGGAGGACACTCCCCCAAAACCCTTAGGGCAAGGGTTTTAACTTATGCCCTGGGGGCATATAAGGTTTTTATAGAAGGAGATGTCGTAGAAACTTCAAAAAAGGCTCATTCGATTGGAAATTCAAAGGACTAGTACCGTTTTTAACAGTCGAAAGTGATTGGAGGGCAATTAGCCCCCCCCCCCCACGCCCATCATTCCCCCAAACACATCCAATCAAAATTTTGAGATGACCATTTTATTAAACGTAGTTTTAAGTTCTGGAAATTAGGTCTTTGAGGATGACAACTGCCCCACAGCCCTCAGGGCAAGGGTTGTAAGTTATGCCCTGGGGGCATATAAGGTTCTGTAAAGACAATGTTGTCGTAGAAACTTCAGAAAGGGCTCATTCGATTAGAAATTTAAATTACTAGTTCCCTTTTTAATAGTCGAAAGTGATTTTAAGGCAACTGTCACCCCTTCCACGCCCACCATTTTCCCAAACACATCCAATAAAAATTTTGATATAGCCATTTTGCTCAACGTAGTGGAAATTTCTGGAAATTATATGTTTGAGCAGGACATTCCCCCCACAGTCTTCAGGGGCAAGGGTTATAAGTTATGCGTACAAACTTCAGAGAGGACTCACTTGATAGGGAATTGAAAGTTCTAGTTCACTCTTTAAGCGTCAAAAGGTATTGGAGGGTAACCAGCTCCCCCCCAAACCCTTTTTTCCCAAATGCATCCAATAAAAATTTTTGAGATAGCTATTCTGTTAAAAATAGTTCAAAAATCATATAACAGAAATTACGGTGTCAACACGACCCCCCAGGGCCCGGGGGCAGGCGTTGTAAGTTTTGCCCTGGGGGCGTATATGGGTCTTATGGAAGGTATGCTCGTATTAACTTCAAAGAGGGATCATTTGATTGGAAATTGAAAGTTCAAGATCACTTTTTAAGAGTGAAAAGAGTTTGGAGGGCACCTAGCCCCCCCCCCCCTCCACACCCTTTTTCCCTCAAACCCATCCGAAAAGACCTTTCAGATAGTTTTTGTTTAAATAGTTCAAATACCATATAAAGAAAAATCAGGGGTCAAAACAGCCCCCCAGGGCCCGAGGGCAGGTGTTGTAGGTTATGCTTTGGGGGAATATATGGTTCTTACTGAAGGGATGCTCGTAAGAAATTCAGAGATGGTTCATTTGATTTGAAATTTAAAGTTCTAGTTCAGTTTTTTGGAGTAAAAAGATATTGGAGGCCCCCCCCACGCCCCCCTTTCCCCAAATGCATCCAATAAAAATTTTGAGATAACAATTAAGTTAAAAATTGCTCAAAAGTCAGATAACAAAAACTCGCGTGGCGTCACAACCCCTCAAGGCGCGGGGGCAGACGTTGTAAGATATGCCCTGGGGCATATATTGTTCGCGTGAAAGGGATGCTCGTATAAACTTCAGAGAGGGCTCATTTGATTGGATATTGAAAGTTCCAGCTCACTTTTTAATTGTCAAAACAGATCCGAGGGCAACTTGCTCCCCCCACTCCTTCTTTTTTAAAACACACCTGATGAAAATTTGAGATAAACATTTTGTTAAAAATAGTTCAAAGGTTGGATAAGAAAAAATCTGGCTTCAATAGAACCCCCCAGGGCCCAGGGGAAGGCGTTCTAAGCTATGCCCTAAGGGCATGTATGTTTCTTATGAAAAGGATGCTCGTATAAACTTCATAGAGGGCTCATTTGATTGGAAATTGAAAGTTCTAGTTCACTTTTTAAGAGTCAAGAGAGTTAAACTATCCCCCCACGCTCTTTTTTCCCAAACCTGTCCGCTACAAATTTTGAGTTAGCCAGTGTTATGGAAATTGTTCAAAAATTAGATAACAAAACGCCCTCCAGACCCCGGGGGATAGACGTTGTAAGTGTTGTCCTGGGGCAGTATATGGTTCTTATGAAAGGGATGCTCGTATAAACTTCAGAGGGGGCTCATTTGATTGGAAATTGAATGTTCTAGTTCAATTTTTAAGAGTCAAAAGATATCCGAGGGCAACTAGCCCCCCCCCCCCTCCACACACCCTTTTTTCCCCAAGCCCATCCGATAAAATTTTTATAATGCCCATTTCATTAAAAATAGTTCAAAGGTCAGATAAGAAAAATCCCGTGTCGATGCAACCCCCCAGGACCCAGAGGCAGGCATTATGAGTAACGCTCTAGGGGAATATATATTTCTTATGGAAGGGATGCTGGTATAAACTTCGAAGAGGGCTCATTTGATTGGAAATTGAAATTTCTTGTTCACTTTTTAAGAGTCAAAAGAGATCAGAGGGCAACTAGCCCCCCTCCTAAACACCCTAAATGCATCAGATAAAAATTTTGAGATAGACATTTTGTTAAAAATAGTCCAAAGTTCTGATAACAAAAAACTCCGGTGCCGACACAGCCCCCCAGGACCCAGGGTTAGGCGTTGTAAATTATGTCCTGGGGGCATATATGGTTGTTATAGAAGGGATGCTCGTATAAACTTCCTAGAGGGCTCATTTGATTGGAAATTGAAAGTTGTAATTCACTTTTTAAGAGTCAAAAGTGATTGGAGGGCAGCTAGCCTCCCCCCACACTCCATATTTTTTCCCCAGAGGCACTTTGTGGTGACACTTTCTAATTAAGTCAATTTGGAGTTTAGTAAAAATATTAAGACGCAAACACAAAATTTTAGAAATACAACTTTTTATTAAGATAAGGAACGTATCCTGGCAAGTCTATACTTAACAGGAAATTGATAAATTACCACTTCCTAGCTATGTGCGTCAGTGGGTCCCGATAAGGTTGTTTAAGGTGTGTTTGATAAAATGTATAAAAGATACATTTTATGGGAAGGGGCAGCCTGATACTAATTTTATGCCGGACTTTCTTTGGTCCGTTGATTTAGAAATACCTTGGAATATTGTCGGATTATTGTAAGTGTCTAAGTATCTTATTATACATTATTGTAGATTTCTGATACGTGAGGTCTACCTGGGACAACCAGTCCCAGCAAAATATATATCTATTATTAAACCTTGTTCCAGTGTATATTAACTGAATAAAAGTATTGTATTATAGCCAACCTCTCTACAATCTATATTTAGTCTCTCGAATATACCCAGTTGGTACGCCTCATTAGTCAGGTCATAGCCTAAGGTACGCTACCAAAGTTTAATTACCTTAGGTCCATAGGTTATCTCCCCTATAAAGAGAGAATAAAGGTATCTACAACAGCTTGACCTCAACAACCATAATACAACTTTACCACAACTGGTGGCGGTTGTAAAAACTGGGCCGAAAGGACTAAATAAAATTTCATTTTTGAAGTAACATGGCTATACGAGAGGAAAAAATGGCTTCCCTATGAACGGTACTTGAAATTGCCAAAATCATACAAGAATGCACGGGAATTTCAGATGTAGCTGAGTTTATCAAAAAATTGAAAATTTTCGACGAACTAACTGAGTCATTTGACGATAAGGTCAAAGAGCAATGCGTTGCAGCTAGATTAAAGGGAAGCGACTTTAAACACTTTGAGGCGACTAAGGAAAAAGAGCCCAAGGACATTAGCACTATAATCGAGTCTTTTAAAACAAGGTTCATAGAAACGAGTATCTTCGAGAGGCAAAGAACAGAGATAGTGACATTAAATACATCATCTAGCATCAGGGAATATGCAGAAAAAATTTGTCGATCTGTATCCTTACAGTCAGAGAAGGGCAGAAATGATGAGACACTACAGAAAATACAATTACATACTTTTACGCAAGGGTTACCAAAAAAGCTATTAAGACTAATATTATCACGGAAACCTGATAATCTAGAGCAGGCTATAATCATAGTAAAAACAGGGTAAAAACTGACGAGGCAATGAATAGGTTTGATCAGATGTCAATAAATAACACAGGAACCCAAGGAAGTGTACAATATGAAAGGGGAAAAAAAGCGGGTGAGCTTTGGGGAGCCAAATCGTGAAAGAAAAAGGCACGAGGAAGGCCGATTTCTCCCACCATGGACTGACCTCTCCCCATTTGACGACCAATCCCATGGTATTAGATCCTTAATGACTTGGAATACCAAGTATTATGGACACCCACCTCCTCCTCCCGAGGAAAATTATAGAGCAAATAGTGGCAGGTCAAGAATATACAGAAATAGGTATAGACCCCATGAGGAAGGGCAAATCACCAAGCAATATAGGAAAAGATTCAATTGCTATTATTGTGGCAAACCAAATTACTATGCGGCAGATTTCTGGAATAGAATACCCAAGGAAGGCCAGACGTACAAGACAAGACACCAGTTCAGAACGCAGGAGGGCAGAAATTTAGGAAGGCAGGGAACAAATAATCCTAGGCAAACGCCGAATGATATTCCTGAATTTAGGCCAAGAAATCAATCGTGTAACAATACCTAGGGTCAAAATTGTAAGGGTGAAGAAAACTAGAATAACCCCAGAACCTTTTTGTCACGTAGTGGGCCTTTAAACGGAGGAACCAGCCTGTAATGGTCGACAGAGCTGAATCCTTAGAAAGACCCCTTCATAGTTTGCGTGCTGTGATACAGATGCAAATAATAATAATCTACCGATTTTGCGTTGTTTTAAAATTGAGTATTTCCAAAATTTACCGTGTTTACTGGATACGGGTGCGACTAAATCATTAATTCAAGAAGAAGTTTTTAAGAGGTTTCCTCCTAGTGTCAAAAATTGCGTAAGTAGATGCCAAAATACCCTGACATTAGTAACAGGTCACAAACTGACAATTTTGGGGGAATGCCCATTAAAATTTAGCACATGGGATAAGGAAATAACAGTAACGGTGATGATATGTAAGCAGCTACCATTTCCTTGTGTTCTAGGAGTAGATGCTATAAGAAAATATGGGATCGTATGGGAACCCCTAACTGATAAAATAACCATAAGCCAGGCAAATGAAACTAATAGGCAAATCTACGTAACAACAGAAAAAGAGAGTGACGATTCGGATTATAACCTAAAAATAAACGGAAATATCACAATACAAGGGTGAAAAACAGCTCCAGTGCTAGTGACATTAAAAACAAAAGAGGGAAAGGTTAAAACAATGAATGCCATGATAGGGGGATACACCCTCGAAGAATACCCCACGATTTTCACGGAAAATCAAGTTATTAAAATTGAAAATTGTATCACATATTAAAAATTATCAAATCTAAGTAATAACAAAGTAAAGCTGAATACAATAGTGGTTGTATCAGTGGAAAAGATTTCAAATTCAACAATAAAATCTCTAAGCTGCCCAGAATTAAGCGTAAATTTCACTAGCCGCAAACATATATCGCCAAAACCGCAATCGCACCAAAAGTGTACAATGACAAAACTGAAGGTTTGCAATAAATTGGTTTAAAACATTTACCCAAAAACATAAAACACAGGGCCCTCCAATTAAAAAATCACCGCATAAAACACCTTATCATTTGTAACCATGGCTGGACGACCAAATAAAGGAAATAGAAGCACAAGGTATCATTAAAGAGAGTTTTAGCGATTGGTGTTTTCCAATAGTAGTAGTAAGAAGAAAAGATAATACCTGGAGGTCATACGAATATTTTAGATCGCTAAATACAGTCACGCTAAAAGCGATTATAGTTCTACGATAATTGATACACGAATCAACACCATGTATTTGCTTGGAGGTTTAAAATACTACACCAGCTATACCTGACAACAGGATGTTGTCAAATAGCCATCAACCCAAGAACAAATGACAAGGTAAAAGTAATCATCGATGAAAGATGGACTTTTGTATTTGAATAAGTGTCTTTCGGTTTATTCTTCAGTCCAAATTTTTTTAGTTAACTAATAAATTTAACGTTAAAAGATAACAAACCAGAAAGAAAAAAGATACCTTGGCTTACTTAGATGATATAATTTTGTTTACTTAAAACCTGGAAAACCATTTAGTTGGACTTACAAAAATACTGGAAAAATTTGAAAAAGTAAGATTAAAATTAAAACCAGAAAAGATAAAAATACTAGTACCAAAACTAGTTTTTGTTTGACATCTGATAAACCAAGGTACTATTTCGCCAAATCAGAAAGATTTAGGGTCATAGAAAAATTACAGCCACCGAAATATAAAAAAAGCTGCAGATCAGTTTGTGGTTTGTTAAGTTATTTCCAATGATATATTAAATATTATCTGACAATAGCAAAACCTTTGGCAAACCTTCTGAAAAAATCAGGCGAATACAAATGTCCAACGGACGCAATACAAGCGATGAATGAAACAAAAAGGCAATTATTACAGGCGCCAAAACTTAAAATACCAGATTGGTCACAAAACTTTTGTTTACAAACAGATGCTTTGGGGTACGGAATTGGGGCCATATTATAAAACATAAATTCGGAAGGAGTAGAATCAATAGTCCAATACGCCAGCAGGTCGCTGACAGAGGCAGAAAGAAAATTTTCAACGGATGAAAGAGAATGCCTAGCCGTTATAGGTTTTACAGAATATTTTTGCCAATTTTTGCTTGGACAAAACTTCATTCTAAGCGTAGACCAAAAATCACTAATTTGGCTACATACGATGCAAAATACTTCAGCACGGCTGATACGATGGATACTACGTCTGCAAGCATATTCATATACCTCAATATCTATAAAGGGCGGTACAAACATTTTACCAGACTCGTTGTCACGAAATCCAGACACGGAAAGAAATTTAATAACAACCATCCAAGACAAATTGGGCGGGGTGGAAATACTATGTAATGGAAATATTTCGAATCATCAAGATAAAGATGATTTTTGTTCAGCCATGAAATCCTTTTTATAAGAAAAATAGAATTACCGGAACACTTTAAACATTTATTTGAAGGACTTAGATAATTTTGATCTAGATAAAAGTAAAAACATTTTAATAAGACATTACAGAGCACCACAAGAATATAGAAAAAATGACTTAAAAATTGTTGCAGTAAGTCTAAAAAAGTTGGAAGGTTAAATTTTACAGATTGCACAAACACCTAGTGGCTGTCACATTGGAGAAGCGAAAACTATTGGGAGGATAAAAGAAAATTTTATTTTTCCAAAAATGTACTCAAAAGTAAAAACTTTCATACAAAGCTGCCAAGAGTGTGCCAAACAGAAGTCGCCACCAAAGACCCCTAGGGCCGAATTGGGTCAATACCCCATCCCCTCAAGGGGCAAGAGAATTAATGTCTATAGACATTTGGGGGGTAGGAGGAAGTTTGCCGTTTTCCAGGAAAAGAAATAGGTGTATACTAACCATAGCTGACCATTTCAACTCATATTTATACACTTTCCCAATTAAAGACGAAAATGCAAAAACCATTGCAAAAGTTTTAGTCAACCAGCTATTTTTGGAACACGAAATTTTCCCTAGAATTTTACTTAGTGACAACGGGCCATGTTTTAGAGCCAAATTATTAGACGAAATTACGGAATATTTGGGTATAAAGTGATGGTTTACCTCCTCTTACATGGCGTCAGCTAATGGAAAAGTTGAACGCAAACATAGGAAATTAGCTTACATGCTGAGGATACACGCAAGAGAGGAAAATGAGAATTGGGACGACCACATGAATGAAAAAAGTTATGGAACAGGTTAAAGACAATTTGGAAAATGCGAAAACAGAACAAAAAGAAAAATATGACAGAAAAAGAAAAAACAAGACTAATTATTGTTTAGGAGACTTGGTCTATGTATACAAAACCAATCTAGAAGGGACAAAAAAAGTTAAAACCGAAATGGGACGGGCCCTATAGAATTGTAAAAATTCTACCGAATAAATTAACCTATGTTCTAAAACATCAGTATAACGAGAAGGAAGAAATATTACATCATCATAGAATGAAAAAAGGATTTCCCTCAAAACCACGGAAGTCAAAGCCCATTTCTTCAGGCAAGAAAATGGGTGAAGCAATTGCACCAGTATACATCAAAAGGCCATATGACTTCTATGACCTTTTTAACGACCACAACAGTCGGGAGAAGTGGAAGAAGCATATAGTCCAATCTTGCCTACACGCTTTCTACAACAAATAAGAGAAAAAGGGGAGAGTGCAATGCTCATCGGATATTAGCGATGGAAGCGATGGAGAGGAGCCTCAAACACAACCTACTGGTTTAAGACATAATAAACCAAAGGTTAAATCCAAAGAGGAAGAAAAATTGGAAGAAACCAAAGAATTATCTGATTTTCATACGCTAGACTCGCCTACAGTCTTAACAGAAAAATGGCTTTTGGAACAAACGCCATTTATCAGACGCGAGCTAACAGAATGTGAAACCGATAATTCTTCTACAGATACGGATATAACTAAACCTGGGCCCTCGTTAAGAAAAACCTCCTTATGAGAAAAATTATGGAGAACAGTAAAGAAGCCAGAAAGACAGCAACAAGTTCCTTCTTCAGCAGCACAAGTGGATAAATCACTAATTGAAAAGGCCAAACGTCATAAAGAACGGAGGCTAAAGACATTTAACGAAGCAAAAAAACCACGCTTGAATTCGGAACCATGTAAACCACATTATAGAGTCCATGGAAAAACTTGTCAATATTATAAAGAAGAGAGACAAAAATTTCGGAATTCAAAATCCAGATCAAGAAACACATAAAGGGAGAACTAGTGTTTCTCCCAGTTGATTAGTATTTGAATAAAATAATGATAACCTGGGAAAAAGAAAACGAGTAAAGAGCCTAGAAAGAAATATCTATATTCTTTTATTCCATTAATCGTTATGTTATTAACGGAAAATTTCCTTCATAGTGTATCTTGTCAGTAACAATAATTAACATCGAAAATAAACTCATAAAAAATTATAGCCTAGAGACTCGTAAGTTCCCAGAGAAAAAAACTCGGATGTAAGTGACATGACACAGCTTTCCTTCACTGATTTTGTCTCCAGGACGAAATAAAACTTCGCGAATAGTGTTCTGATAAGACTCGTCATAAATTACGTTTCATGAAAGAAATTAATTATTGCCTCGTAACTTTTAATAGGTGTAGTAAAATTAATTGAATTATACATATTTAGAATCAGCATTAAAAGGCGATTCTTTTGATATGTATATTGAAAAAATTCTTTTACCTTTGCAATTCTTTGACATTGCATCTATTGACCTTTGACCCTCTAGGGTGGCACCTCCAGTCGAATTTAAAAAAAATTGTTTTGAATAAATTTAAAAATAATTTTAATAGGAAATACAGTAAGAGTTTACATTAAGTGCCCTACATGTATAAGTTCGCTGTAATCTTATTATAAACAGTACGAGATAAGGAATGGATACTTACCAAATAAGGACACTAAATATAAATAAGATCCGTCGATAAAATTTGTCACAATTTAAAAAGTATAGCACAGTATAAAACAAAGTTTTTTGGGTATATATAATTTCACATATTAAATAAATTCATAGCACACCATTAACAGAAATAACCAGGGCAAGGAAATTACAAGTGAAAGACACCGATGACGAGACCATTGGCATTTAAAAATAAAAACTGCTAAACGTATTGTCATTGGGGGGATCCACCAGGCTAACCAAATTTTTATCAGAAATAAAAGTCAAAATTTGGAGGAGATTTGAGCAGAATGTTCGGGTGGAGTCCAACATCCTAGAAAAATAAATAAATAGGATGTTGTCACTCTACCCGGGCACTAAACCCATAAACTTTTAGAACAGGATAATAGTCAAAATATCACGAAAGAGACAAATTGCACTCAGATACTATATAAAACTAAGGCGAAAATTAAACTGAGGATAAATGCCAGTCACGAATAATATAAAAGATTATAGGAAAACCGCAATGGGTACTGATAACCCCTATCGCAAAACAGAATTTGGCACGAACCATTTCTTTTTTCTATTTTTTCGTGGGGTACCGTAGGCAAAAAAACATATGTCTGCGATGAAAACCACACAATTTGGCGGAAAGCATACAATTAGAAAAGTATGGTAATTATACGTTAATAAATAAATTTCTAGGGCATGACGCACGAATTCTCAACACCAATAAGCGACAAAGAGGGTTTAAAAAAGTTCACTAAAGCCAGTAAACGCCATTCCGTAGTGATAGAAGACTTTTCTAAAGAATGTATGTTAACCGTGTTAATACAAATCCTCTCAGAGGTAGGAAAATATCATAATATCAGATTTTTACCAAAATTAAAGGGGGTGGTGGAAACTAACACAAAAATAACGAAAGAAAAAAAGGAATTGTTACAAGTTTTAAAAGAAGAAGCAGATTCAAAGAAACTTATAGAGGTGTTTCAAAAAAAAAATATCAGATGGATAATCAGACTCTCAAATTACTCCTGTGAAGTGATACACAATCTAGATCCGTTAATGAAAACAGTATACAAAGATAACGGGAAAATGGTAACCAATGAATTATCAGGGCTAGGAACTTATTTTCCAATCTTTTATTTAAAACCCCTAATATCCTGGAAAGCCCTATAACACGTAAGACAGCATCTTGAACCTAAAGATTCAAGTTGAAAAAAATATTCAGACGAAATTAAAGTAAAAAAAAAATTGAATGTAGTCAGTTAAACTCTGACATACGTGCATTTGTACCAAATAAGTACAAAATAACTAATCTCTGGCCGAGATTAAATAAAAATAATGGAGATATGCTCCAAGTAGAGAAAGGAAAATTATGCTCTTTTATATGAGAGTCATTTTCGAAAACAAATGAATAGCATGACATGAACAATTAAAAGAAGGCACATTAATAGCCTAAAGGACCTAAGTTGAAGTTGAAACTTAAGACAAGACCACTAAAAGTTGGGAAGTAAAAGTGAAAATAATCATTATCACTTGTGTGTAAAAAATAAATTACCGTGTACCAGAGGGCAAAGTATATTTTCTGCAGAAGGGCAATTTTGTTTGATAAAAGAATAGCCCAAGAGAAAACTCCGGCCAAAAATAAAAAGTATGGCCGTAAATAATTAATTATTGTGTGTACAGGTTCATAATAGTCCTTTTACTGCAGCCAATGACAAGAAAACCCGGAAGCGCTGTAAGGAGTTAGAAAAAACCAGCCCTGGTAAGCAAACCTTAGAATGCAAGCACAAGCCCATTGCTAGGTAATAACAGGTAAAAAGATGAACAGCTAAATTTTGAGCTTATCAGATCAAAGCTGTAAACGGAGCCTTGTCCCAAAAGGACATTAAAACTGGAAAAAAAGAGACTACAGGCGAAAACGTTATTAAACTGATTCAAGTACCTGAAATTCAAAAAGAATTAAAAATCTCAAAAGTCTTAAAAAAAGAAATAGACAGAGTAAGTTAAAAACAGTTAAGGTCACAAGTTGGTTTGAAATAGAACCAAATTCGTAAAACAAAGATAAGAAAAAAACGAAAAATAGTTGTATTATAGTCGTATATGGAAAATGTATATAGAGGTAACAAATATTACTGAGATAATATATATAGTTATAAAGGTATTCTAAAAACTTTTAATTAACATAGAATTGTTATCGTAACAAAAATGTAAATATAGAAATGTTAAAAGCAAAGCCATGTTATATGAATTATTGCCAAGCCCTTATATAGAGGCTAATCACAGTTCTCGTTTAAAATGTATAAATTTAATTGTTGGAGTTGAATTTTTTTTTGCAAATATTTTAATTGCAGTTAAGACTTATCAGATAAAAGTCTTGACGGACTTATTTAAAAGTTGTACAAAGAACAAATATTGCAGTGATTAAATAAATGGTTAGGGTACATAATTATTGTTTGTTTGTTAAAAATTAAGTTATGTATCAACATAACTTCTGTTAATATATATATATATATAACCTAAATTATCCAATATAACCTAAATTGTCTTACGAATTTGGTTCTATTTCAAACCAACCTAAATATATAAGTAAATATAGTGAATTAATATGTTGAGTATTTTTGTTTTTTTATTTTGCTTTTTGTATCATTCAAGAAATATCTTACATTAATACTTTATAAGCAATTAACAAAATACTAATTGGAATACATTCCAATGCTAGTCTGTACCGTGTCCCAGTTTTTTAACCAATAGTTGAATGTTCTATCTTAGTTTTGTGACTTAACAATGCTTGTGTAAGTTATTGCACAATGCTTGTGTATATACTATGTTTTTATTTACTTTAAGTTTTAAATAGTAATTTAATGTTATATATAAATGTTTGACTTCGAGTCAACGTATAAATATTTTTATTGTGAAATAATCTGTTAAGTATTAAGTTTGAAAAGGATGATGAAACAAATCACCAGCAAGAAACATAATGTTTCTGTTTAAGTAGCATATTATGTTTAGAGTAAAAAGAGAGAAAAGTAATTAAAAGTAATTAACCTTTACAAAATTGAGTGTTTCTTTTTACAATATATGTTACACTTTATGCTTTATGTGTATTCTAATGTGAATATTTATTTTAGATACAGCCTTAGTTGTTTTTGGAAATCTAATTTTTCGTAACATCCTTTCGGATACATTTTCTCCATCATTTTTTTTTTTTACACATTTTTGGAAAGTAACAAATTTCAAAGCCAGTTCAGTTGTATCCTGATACTAACAGCTCATACCATCAGAAACCAAACCATAACTGGTCAACTAATATTTTGGAAACTGTATGCAGTATTACAGACTTTACTACAAGTTCATCATAAAGTGAGATAAAATCAGAACTTAATTTAGGCCTAGAAAATATGCTACGTAACCTAATTGGCTGTATATATTTGAAAGAATGGGAAAATTCTTTGTGTTAGAAAAATATGTGAAAATTTAAAAACCAAAATTGTTATGTGTAATTTATCCAAGACATTTTCAACCCAGAAAAATAAACGGTATATCAACCACATTACCCAGGTAAATTATATAATTAATGGGAATTAAATTTAAACTCAAATAAATAATAAACGTTTCGAATATAACTTTAAATCTAATTTAAGTAAAATCAATAATATAATACTTAAGCCACGGGGGGTTAAGCTAAAACAGAAGATGCATATGAGAATGAGGGTGAAAAGAGATTTTACAGTCTTAAAGACAGAAAAAAGAGAAACAAGGATGATTTTAAAAATTGATATCCTTGGAAAAAAAAACATGGTATATATTTGACCATACACATGACCCTAAGGAAACCCATTGAGGGTATTTGCACAGAATGACCCAAAGATGGCAGCATATAACTATGTACAAAATTAATTTGTTTTAAAAGTAAAATACTGAGAGTTGGGACAACTCTTCTTAAAATAGGGAGTATTGTGGTGACGCTTTCTAATTAAGTCAATTTGGAATTTAGTAAAAATATTAAGACGCAAATACTAAATTTTAGAAATACCACTTTTTATTAAGATAAGAAACGTATCCTGGCAAGTCAATGCTTAACGGGAAATTGAGAAATTACCACTTCCTAGTTATGTATGTTAGTGGGTCAAAATGAGGTTGTTTAAGGTGTCGTTGATAAAATGTATAAAAGATACATTTTATGGGAAGGGGCAGCCTGATACTTACTTTATGCTTGACTGACCTCTGGTCCGTTGACTTAGAAATACCTTGGAATATTGTCGGATTATTGTAATTATACATGTACCTTATGATGTATTATTGCAAACTTCTGGCGCTAGTGGTCTACCTAAAACAAACAATTCCAGCAGAATATTTATCTTTTATAAAACTTTGTACTAGTGTATGCTAACTGAACACAACTATTGTGTTATTGCCCATCTCTCTACAATCTACATTTAGTCTCTCGAAAATACCCATCTGGTACGCCCCATTGGTCAGGTCATAGCCTAAGGCGAGCTACTAAAGTTTTATTATCTTAGGGCCATAGTTTATATCCCTATAAAGGGAGAACAAAGGTATCTACAACAACTTCACCTCAGCAACCAAAATACCACTTTACCACAACTTTATATAGAAGGGGTCGTCGTATAAACTTCAAAGGGGGCTCATTCGACTGGAAATTGAGAGCTCTAGTACCCTTTTTAAGAGTCAAACGTGATCAGATGGCAACCGGATCCCCCAATTTGAGGTAGCCATTTTGTTAAAAATAGTTCAAAGATCATATAACAAAAACTCCTTTATGTATGGTCATTTCGTTAAAAATAGTTCAAAGGTCAGATAAGAAAAATTCCTGTGTCAACACAGCCCCCCCCCCCACCAGGGCCGGTGCTGGGGGTGTAAGTATTGTTCTGGGGGCATATAGGGTTTTTATGGACGGTATACTCGTATAAACTTAAGAGAGGGTTCATTTGAATGGAAATCAAACGTTGTAGTTTATTTTATCAGAGTGAAAAAAGATCGGAGGGCAAATAACCCTTCCCGCCTTCCACGCCTTTGGGTGTATCGGATGGACAAACCCATCTGATAAAAATTTCAGGTGATCATTTCGTTAAAAATAGTTCAACGTCAGATATTAAAACTCCAGGGTTGACACAACCCCCCCAGGGCCCAGGGACAGGCGTTGCAAGTTATACTCAGGGGATATATATGGTTCTTATAGAAAGCATACTCATATAAACTTCAGAGAGGGCTAATTTGATGGAAAATAGAAAGTTCTACTTCACTTTTAAAGAGTCAAAATAGACCGAAGCTTAATCTAGTCCCGCCCACCACGCCCCTTTTCCCAAAACCCATCCGATAAAAATTTTTAGATAGCAATTTTGTGAAAAATAGTTCAAACATCAGATAATAAAACTCCGAGGTTGACACAAACCCATTTTTTCCCTTTGATATTGTTACTTTGATATCAGTTTTAATATTGTGATGAATATTTGATGTTTTTTTAAAGTTTGGTTTTGAAATAAAGAATTTTTAAAAAATTTAGACTTTTTGTAATTAAAGACGAACAAGAAATAATTAAAAAACTTTACAAGATATAGGTTTTTCAAAGAAAAGTAAAGGTTATTTTAAACTTAAGCTCAGCAGATACAAATGCATTTTAAAACAGAAATTAAATAAACAATCATCGCAAAAAAATTGAACAGGTAAAAACATAAAGGAATTAATAGGCACTAAAGCGAATAATGGCTGGATTTAGTACAAATAGAAAGCTTAAAACGAAAAAAAATATTTTCCTGTTGAAATATAAATCAAACTTAAAACAAAGATATATTCAACAAACAAACATACAATAGATATTAATGTAAACTAATAAATAAATCTTAAAACGAGTGAAACTTAAATTGAGTTTGCAAACCATCTTGAAACGAACAAAAATCACCACAAACAAGAGTTTGGGTATGACCTCCTTCTGCTAGGAAAGATAAATGTCCACCTTGAGAAAAAAGCGTAACCACCTTGAGAAGAAAGGTTGCGTTTTCTTGAGAAGAAAACTTAGGCAGCGCAATAGCGCTGCCTAATTAAATAGGATTGGAAGGCAACTAACACCCCTTCCACACCAAACATTTATTCAAGCCCACCCAACCAAAATTTTGAGATAGCCATTTTGTTCAACGTAGTTGAAAGTTCTGGAAATTAGGTCTTTGAGGATTATAAGCCCCTCAGAGCCCTCAGGGGTTAAAGATATACCCTGGGGGCATATAAGGTTTTTATTGAAAGCTTTGTCCTAGAAACTTGAAAAAGGGTGCATTCGATTGGAGTGCACTTTTTAATAGTCAAAAGTGATTGGATGGCAACAAACCCCCTTCTCACGTCCAGCTTTTCCCCAAACACATATAATCAACATTTTTAGATAGCCATTTTGTTCAACGTAGTTGAAATCTTTGGAAATTAGGTCTTTAAGGTTGACAACCCCCCCCCCCCCCACCTCCACAGCCCTCAGCGCAAGGGTTGTAAGTTATGCCTTGGGGGCATATATAACACTTTCTTTATAGAAAGTGTTGTCGTAGAAACTTCAAAAAGGGCTCATTCCATTGGAGATTGAAATGGCTAGTGCTCTTTTTAATAGTCGGAAGGGATAGTAATTGGAGGGCAACTAACTCCCCTTTCACACCCACCATTTTCCTAAACATATACAGTCAAAACTCTGAAATAGCCATTTTTTCAACGTACTTGAAAGTTCTGGAAATTATGTCTTTGAGGATGACAACCACCCATAGCCTTCAGGGCAAGGGTTATGCCCTCGGGGCATATGAGGTTTTTATAGAAAGCATTGTCGTAAAACTTCAAAAAGGGCTCATTGGATTGAGAGTTTAAAGGGCTACTGCCCTTTTTAATAGTTGAAAGTAATTGGAGGGCAACTAACCCTCCTCTCACGCCCACCATTTCCCCAAACACATTCAATTAAATTTTGAGATAGCAATTTTGTTCAACGTAATTGACAGTTCTCAAAATTATGATTTTGAGGATGACAAACCCCCCGAAAGCCCCTCAGGGCAAGGGCTGTAAGTTATGCCCTGGGGGCATATAAGCTTTCATAGAAAGCGTTTTCGTAGAGACTTCAAAAAAGGGCTTCAAATTGGAAAGGGCTTCAAATTGGAAATTGAAAGGTCAAGTGCCCTTTTTAAGAGTCAAAAGTGATTGGAGGGTAACTAGCCCCCCTCTCAAGCTCATTATTTCCCCAAACACATCCAATCAAAATTTTGAGATAGCCATTTTGTTCAAAGTAGATGAAAGTTCTGGAAATTAGGTCTTTAAGGATGGTACTTTTCTCTGAGCCCTCAGGACTATGGTTGTAAGTCATGCCTTGGGAGCATATGAGGTTTCTTATAGAAAATGTTTTCGTAGAAACTTCAAAAAAGGCTCGTGCCCTTTTGAACAGGCTATTCGAAACTGATTGGAGGGCAACTAACCTCCCTCTCACACCCACCATTTCCCCAAACACTTCCAATCAAAATTTTGAGATTGTCATTTTTTTCAACGGAGTTGAAAGCTCTGGATACTATGTCTTTGAGGATGATAACCCCCCCCCCCCACACACACACCCCTCAGGACAAGGGTTGTAAGTTATGCCCTGTGGGCAAATATGGTTTTTATAGAGCTTCGTAATAGAAACTTCGAAAACTTCGAAGGGCTAGTGCCCTTTTTAATAGTCAACAGTGATTGGAGGAAAACGAACACCCCTCCCACGCCCACCATTTCCCCAAAAAGAGATTTTGTTCAAATTAGTTGAAAGTTTAGGAAATTAGGTCTTTGCTAGCCTTGTCGCAGAAACTTCAAAAAGGACTCATTCAATTGTGAATTGAGAGGGCTAGTGCACTTATTAATAGTCAAAAGCAATTTAAGGGCGAATACCCCCCCCCCCATAGCCATCATTTCATCAAACACTTCCGATCAACTTTTTGATATAGCAATGTTGTCGAACGTAGTTAAAGGGTCCGGATAGTAGATAGTCGAAAGTAATAAGAGGGAGAATTCCCCCCCCCCCCCCCCGACGCCCATCGTTTCCCCAAAAATTTCCGATTAAAATTTTGACATGGTCATGTTGTTCAACGTAGTTGAAAGGTCTGGAAAATTATGTCTTTGAGGATGACAACCTCCCCCCTCCCTAGCCCTCATGACAAGGGTCGTAAGTTATGCCCTTGGGGCATATAAGGTTTTTATAGAAAGTTTAGTCGTAGAAGCTTCAAAAAAGGCTCATTCGATTAGAAATTGAGAGGACTAGTGCCTTTTTTGTTAGTCGAAATTGATCAGAGGGCAATGTCTCCTTCCACGCCTATCATTTCCCCAAACACTTCCAGTCAAAATTTTGATATAGCCATTTTGTTAAGCCTATCAGAAAGGTCTGGAAATTATGTCTTTCAGGATAAAAAATCCCCCCAGTCCTCAGGGCAAGGGTTGTAAGTTGTGACCTTGGGACATATAAGGTATATATGGAAAGTGTGATCATATAAACTTCAAAGGGGGCTCATTGGATTGGCAATCAGATGCGCTAGTGCTCTTTTTAAGAGTCAAAGTGATCGGAGGGCAGCTACTCTCTCACCCCTACACACACGTCACATTGTCCCGAAATGCGTCTAAGAAAAATTTTGAGATAGCCATTCTATTCAAAATAGTTTAAATATCCTTAGCAAGGCTTTTGGGGTTGAAACAAACCCCAGATATTAGGGGCAGGGGTTGTAAGTTATGCACAGGGGGTATTAAAGGTTTTTATGGAAGGGATGGTTGTTTAACTTCAGAAAAGGCTAGGTCTTTCTCCCTGAAAAAGACTATCAAACAGTTCGTGGTAACGAACTGTAAGTAAGGAGTGACCCGGCTCAATGGTAACCGAAACTCTAAAAACCGGAATTTTGATACTAATAGATACATCAAAAGAATCAGATTTTAATTCTGATTTCAAATATATAAATTTCATCAAGCTTAATCTAACCCATCAAAAGTCACGCGCCTGAGAAAATTCTGCTGATTTTCGAAAAAATCGGGATAGAACCCCTAAAGTTTACAGAACTTAATTAAAACCACACCATCATATTCAGCGTATCAGAGAACCCTACTGTAGAGGTTTCAAACTCCTATCTACAAAAATGTGGAATTTTGCATTTTTTGCCTGAAGAAGGATCACGGATGCGTGTTTAATTGTTTTTTTTTCTTTTCCCCAGGGGTAATCTCATTGACCCAGTGGTTCTTGAATATCGTAGGAGGGCTCATTGGAACAGAAATTAAAATTTCTAGTGCCCTTTTTAAGTGACCGAAAAATAGAGGGCAACTAGGCCCCCTCCCACGCTCATTTTTTTCTCAAAATCACCCAATCAAAATTTTGAGATAGTCATTTTGTTCAGCATAGTCGAAAATCTAATAAATATATCTTTTAGGATGACTTAATCCCCCACAGTGCCCAGGGGAAGGGCTGCAAGTTATGAACTTTGCCCATTGTTTACATATTGTATTGGTTATTGGGAAGTATAAAGACATTTTCAGGAAGGATTTTTTTCTGTTGGGGGGGGGCTGGAGGAGGGTTTTACTGGGGAGAATAGTTCCGTGGAGAATATTTCTTTGGGGCAAGGGACATTTCTATAAAGGGTGCACCGGATTTCCAAGCATTATTTAAAAACGATCAGAAATTAAATTAAAAAAAACAAGTTTTTTCAACTGAAAGTAAGAAGCAACAGAAATTATTATGTATATGAGGGGGTTCTCCCCCAAGTCAATACCTCGCTCTTTACGCTACAGTTCTTTTTTTTAGTGCTTTCAAAAGACCTATCTATTCTAATTAAACGGCCTTTGTGGTTCAGGGGTTTGTGAATTAAAATTTTTTTTTTAGCGTAAACAGCGCGGTATTGACTTAGGAGAGAGCCCCCTCATATACATAATAACACATACGTAATAAAAAAAAAAATAACAAAAAAACAAGCGATAAGGCTCAATAGAAATCGAAACTCTTAAAAACGGATTTTTGATGTCAATAAATGTATGAAAAGAATGGGTTAATAATGCTCAATCTAAATATATAAATTTTTTTAAGTTTAGTATTACTCATCGAAGGCTACGAGCCTGAAAAAATTTATCTGATTTTGTAAAGAGGGGGAGGGGAAACATCCCCTACAAGTGAAAGAATTTTAATGAAAATCACAAAATCAGATTCAGCGTATCAGAAAACCCTATTACATAGGTTTCAAGCTCATATCTGCAAAAATCTGCAACTATGTATTTTTTTCCAGAAGAAAAATATACGAATATAGAAGTTCGTTACGTAAGTTAATTTGTAAATCACGTCAGAACCAAATTTAGAGACAGCCATTTAGCAAAAGAAAAGTAAAATTTTTAGGCAAATTTTGTTTACTTATTCAATGACGGTGAGCCAAAATAAAAGCTGAAAAAAAGGGGGGAAAGCTGAGAAAATTTGGCTGATTTTCGAAAAAAGGGGGAAAGACCCCCTAAAAGTTATAGAACCTTAATGAAAATCACACCATTATATTCAGCGTATCAGAGAACCCTACTGTAGAGGTTTCAAGCTCCTATCTACAAAAATATGGAATTTTCCCTTTTTTGCCAGAAGAGAGATCACGGATGCGTGTTTATTTGTTTTTTTTTCTTTTCCCCAGGGGTAATCGTATTGACCCAGTGGTCCTAGAATATCGTAGGAGGGCTCATTGGAACGGAAATTAAAAGTTCTAGTGCCCTTTTTAAGTGACCGAAAAATAGAGGGCAACTAGGCTCCCTCCCACGCTCATTTTTTTCTCAAAGTCACCCAATTAAAATTTTGAGATAGCCATTTTGTTCAGCACAGTCGAAAATCTAATAAATATATCTTTTAGGATGACTTAATCCCCCACAGTTCCCAGGGGAAGGGCTGCAAGTTATGAACTTTGCCCATTGCTTACATATTGTAATGGTTTTTGAGAAGTATACAGACATTTACAGGAAGGATTTTTTTCTGGTGTGGGGGGGGGCTGGAGGAGGGTGTTACTCGGGAGAATCTTTCCGTGGAGGATATTTCTTTGGGGCAAGGGACATTTCTATAAAGGGGGCACCGGATTTCCAAGCATTATTTAAAAAACGATCAGAAATTAAATTAAAAAAAACAAGTTTTTTCAATTGAAAGTAAGAAGCAACAGAAATTATTATGTATATGAGGGGGTTCTCCCCCAAGTCAATACCTCGCTCTTTACGCTACAGTTCTTTTTTTTAGTGCTTTCAAAAGACCTATCTATTCTAATTAAACGGCCTTTTTGGTTTAGGGGTTTGTGAATTAAAATTTTTTTTTAGCGTAAACAGCGCGGTATTGACTTAGGAGAGAGCCCCCTCATATACGTAATAACATATACGTAATGAAAAAAAAAATAAAAAAAAAACAAGCGATACGGCTCAATAGTAATCGAAACTTTTAAAAACGGAATTTTGATGTCAATAAATGTATCAAAAGAATGGGCTTATAATGCTGATTCTAAATATATAAATTTTATTAATTTTAGTATTACTCATCAAAGGCTACGAGCCTGAGAAAATTTATCTGATTTTTTAAAGAGGGGGGAAACATCCCCTACAAGTGAAAGAATTTTAATGAAAATCACAAAATCAGATTCAGCGTATCAGAAAACCCTATTACATAGGTTTCAAGCTCATATCTGCAAAAATCTGCAACTATGTATTTTTTTCCAGAAGAAAAATATACGAATATAGAAGTTCGTTACGTAAGTTAATTTGTAAATCACGTCAGAACCAAATTTAGAGACAGCCATTTAGCAAAAGAAAAGTAAAATTTTTAGGCAAATTTTGTTTACTTATTCAATGACGGTGAGCCAAAATAAAAGCTGAAAAAAAGGGGGGAAACCTGAGGAAGTTTGGCTTGTTTTTGAAAAAAGGGGAAAAGACCATCTACAAATTATTGAGCCTAAATGAGAGACACAACATCAGATTTAATGTACCAGCGAAGTATAACACTGTGGTTGTAAAATACTATCTACAGAACAGCTGAATTTCCTATTTTTGCTACACGAAAAATCACGGGTGCGTGTTTATTTGGTTTTTTTTCTTTTCCCCACGGATACTCGTATTGACCCAGGGGTCCTATAAAAGCGTAGGTGGGCTCACTGGAACACAAATTAGAAGTTCTTGTCCTCTTTTCAAGTGACCGAAAAATAGAGGGCAACTAGGCTCCCTCCCACGCTCATTTTTTTCTCAAAGTCACCCAATTAAAATTTTGAGATAGTCATTTTGTTCAGCACAGTCGAAAATCTAATAAATATATCTTTTAGGATGACTTAATCCCTCACAGTTCCCAGGGGAAGGGCTGCAAGTTATGAACTTTGCCCATTGCTTACATATTGTATTGGTTATTGGGAAGTAAACAGACATTTTCAGGAAGGATTTTTTTCATGGGGGGGGGGCGGGAGGAGGGTGTTACTCGGGAGAATCTTTCCGTGGAGGATATTTCTTTGGGGCAAGGGACATTTCTATAAAGGGGGCACCGGATTAAACGTAAGAGACTTAAACGTAAGAGAAGTCCAATTTAGGTTGGAACAAGCATACGGGGCCTTTAACCATCTCAAACGAGTTTGGAAATCTCAAAAATACTCCTTGAGGCTAAAGATAAGACTGTTCCAAAGCAACGTTTTGTCAGTACTGCTTTACGGATCTGAGACTTGGCACCTCAATCAGCAACAAGAGAAAAAAAAAATACAATCATTTGAAAACACTTGCCTCAGAAGAATCCTAAATATAAACTGGACCCAGAGGATAATAAATGACACCATCAGACAACAGGCCCAACTGCCTTTAATAACAGACGTTATCCGTCAACGAAGATGGCGTTATCTTGGGCATGTCACCAGGATGGGCAGACATCGATTGACTCCATCCTCTACTGGCAACCAGAAGGATCAAGAAGACGAGGCCGTCCTAGAAACACCCAGAGACGTTCACACAAAAGAGACTTGTCAAATGTACTTGCGTCCCTACAGCCCGAAGAGGAAGACGTACTAGCTGCAACACACCTCCGAGATGACTGGAGACTCTTCGTGGATGCCCTAGATGCCTCTGGAGGCACAGGAGGAACTAAGGTCTAAGGTAAGATACGAACAATAGCTTCCAAATGAGCCATTAAATGTCACTCTAAAAAGTACTGCTAGCCCACTAGCCCCAGGCTTTCCACTTGAGACATGGCACCAAAAGTGCCGTTTTTAGTGGCATTTTGAACTTGCTGATGATTGAAATTATAGGATGAACCTGAAAATGAGAAATTTCTTTTAAATAAGCTTCTTTCATTCAATCTATGTACATAGATTACCAACACTTTAGAATCGATATATGTGATACTAGTGCATCTAGTACCAGTACATTGTGTTGCCCTCTTCCCAGTGACTATGGAGTACCTTATTACTACCAAAACCATATATATTTGACTTTTGAACTATGTTGAACAAATGGCTATCTCAAAATTGTGATTGGATGGGGGGAGGTGCCTTTAGGGAGAAGGGGGCTAGTTGCCCTCCAATCTTTTTGGTCACTTAAAAAGGGCACTAGCAAATTTAACTTCCATCCGAATGAGCTATTACTCGTCTCTTTATGACGTTCTGGTCACCCCCTAGCCTTGGTAGAAAAAAAATAAAAATAAAAAACGGGAGACAGATCAGTGCAAAAAAGTCATTTTCCTTGTTATTAATGAAGGGGGGCTGTAATTTCCTCTTCGTTTTCGACCGTGCTGATTCCAATGGTAGAATTTTTCTTTTGATCAGACGCCATTTTTTAGGGTTTTCAGACTGTTTTTCAAAATCACCATAAAATCCTTGATGAATTGAAGGCACCAAAAAAATATCGGGGGGGGGGACTCCGGGTCCCCCTGGATCCTCTTATACATGGTTTCCGACCATGCTAATACCAATGGTGCACTTTTAATTTTATCTGATGCCATTTCTTACGGGGTCTTGGACAAATTCGTTTTCAAATATTGGGACACCATGGAAAACGTTGGAAATATTGGAATACACCCGGTACTGATATACTCGATCCTGATACCTGCCCAATACCAATGCGCCCAGTAACAATACGACCATACAGATACGCGTGATATCGATACGTCAGATACCGATACAGGTTACAGCCCTTTCCCCAGAGACTATGGGGGGTTATATCATCACAAAAACTATAGATATTGGACAGTAGAGATGCCTTATTGAGTCCGGACAGGAGTCCATATATGGGCATAGAGTCATTAGGGCGAATGATTGCGTAATGGGGTCAATGACCTCTTTCTCCAGGTGTGTTTTTGGCACGCTCTTAGCGAATGTCAATGTTGTTGTTATCGTTTCCGAGGCAAAATGTCAAGGTCAATGTTGCTGTTGTTTCGAACAGAGTCATTAGTGAGAACACGTGGTTAATGGGGTCAATGTTGTTGTTATTCGAGCCAGATGTTGTTGTCGTTCGAAGAAACAGTTAATGACACTTCCTTCTTGTTCGAGGCAGATGTTATGATCCAGAAATAGTATTTGTTGTTGTTATTCGAGCCAAATGTTGTTGTCGTTCGAAGCAAAGTTAATGACACTTCCTTCCTGTTCGAGGCAGATGTTATGATCCGGAAATAGTATTTGTTATTGTTATTCGAGCCAGATGTTATGAGGTTCCCGGAAACAGTTAATTAATGTCTGACAGATGACGTCAAGTTAATTAATGTCCTTGCATTTCCAAAGAGAATTGTCACCGAGAAACAGTTAGATCACACATGATGTCATGATTGATTGATTGGCACAAAAGGGGAATTAATTTGTTGTTCTATAGAGAATTGATTCACGAAAGGGAAATTAATTTGTTGTTTCTAACAAGAGAATCGTTTCCGAGCAGACGTATTGATCTTAGCGCGCGAAAAGGTTTCCAAATAATTTGAAATGCATTGGCGCAGAGATGCCAAACAAAAGGAACATGCCGAAATTCCGTTTAGGGTTAATTTTGGCGAAACCGTTTTAGATATTTTATGGAACTATTTCGGCGAAACAGCTAGAGACATTTTAAAAGGTGATTTTTGAAGAGATTTTGGAAGAGGTTTTGAGTGTGGTCGTTATAATACACAAGTTGTATTTTAACAGTGTTGTGAGGTCCTCTACCCCAACCCCAAAGGCTTCTCATACCCCACCCCAACCCCGAAGGAAGCTCCCCCGGTCCTCAAAGGCCCCCCAAGCTCTCAAAGGGCCACCAGAGCCCCCAAAGGCCCACCCAGACCCCCAAAGGCCATCCCCGGGTCCCCCAAAGGCCCATCGAGCTCCTGAAGGACCAACGGGATCCCAAAGGCCCTCCAACGGTCCCAAAATGTCCCCCAGGCCCTCAACTGCCCTTCCTGTGCCCCGAAGGAAGCCCCCCGGTCCTCAAAGGCCCCCCAACCTCTCAAAGGGCCACCCGAGCCCCCAAACGCCCACCCACACCCCCAAAAGCCATCCCCGGGCCCTCCAAAGGCCCATCGAGCTCCCGAAGGACCAACGGGATCCCAAAGGCCCGCCACCGATCCCCAAATGTCCCCCACGCCCTCAACTGCCCTCCCTGGGCCCCAAAGGCCCTCCCTGTGCCCCCAAGGCCCACCCAGTGCCCCCAAGGCCCGCCCCCGGCCCCCCAAAGTCCCCCCAAGCTCTCAAATGGCCTCCGGAGCCCCCAACGGCCCACCCAGACCCCCAAAGGCCATCCCCGGGCCACCCAAACGCCCTCCCCAGGCTTCCAAAGACCCTCCCTCGGTCCCCAAAGGTCCCCCAGACTCCCAACTGGCCCCCGGACCCCCAAAGGCCTTCCCCCGGCACCCAAAGGTCCACCCGACTCCCAAAGGACCAACGGAGTCCCAAAGGGCCCCCAGACCCCAAAAAGGCCATACCCGAGCCCCAAAGGCCCTCCCCGGTCCCCAAAGGTCCACCAGTCCCCCAACCGCCCTCCCTGTGCCACAAAGGCCATCCCCGGGCCCCCCAAAGCCCCATCGAGCTCCCAAAGGACCAACGGGGTCCCAAAGGCCCATCACCGGTCCCCAAAGGTCCCCCCGCCCCGCCACTGGCCCCCCCGCCCTCCAAAGGCCCCAAGGGCACCCAAAACTCCACCCGGCTCCCCAGGGCCCTCCCCCGGTCCACAAAGGTCCCCCGGGCTCCCAAAATACCACTCAATCCTCAAGGGCCTCCAGACCCCCAAAAGCCCTCCCTGGGCCCCAAAGGTCCTCCCCCGGTCACCATACATGCACACAAAAACTTACACACACACAAAAACTTGCACACACACACAAAAACTCACACACACACACGAAAACTTACACACACATGAAAACTTACACACACACGCCAAAACTTACACACACGAAAACTTACATGCACACAAAAACTTACATGCACACAAAAACTTACACACACACACACACACACACAAAACTTACACACACAAACACACAAAAAAACACACACACACACTCCAAAACTTACACACACACAAAAACTAACACACACACAAACAAACAAACACAAAAAAATAAACATGAAAACAAAAAAAAACAAACACAAACGCAAAAAAAATAGCAAAAACAAAAACACACACACAAAACTTACACACACACACACACACGAACACTAAAAAACACACGAAAAAACTTACACACACAAAAACTTACACACACACACACACACAAAAACTTACACATGCACACGAAAACTTACATGCACACAAAAACTTACAAGCACACAAAAACTTACACACACACACACACACACACAAAACTAAAACAAAAAAACACACCAAAACTCACACACACACACACCAAAAAAAACACACAAAAAAAAAACTAAACACACAAAAACACACAAAAAACTTAAAAATGGACACAAAAAAACTCACACACAAACGCAAAAAAAATTACACACACACACACAAACACACACACAAAACTAACACACACACAAACACACACGAAAACTTACACACACACGCCAAAACTTACACACACAAAAACTTAAACATTCACACGAAAACTAACACACACACACACGAAAACTTAAACACACACGCAAAAACTTACACACACACACACACACACACACAAACTTACACACACACACAAAAAAACTTACACACACACAAAAACTTACACACACACACATACACACGCACAAACACACAAACACACACACAAAAACTTACACATGCACACTAAAAATTACATGCACACAAAAAATTACACACACAAAAACAAAAAAAAAACTTACAAACACACACACACACACACACGAAAACTAACACACACACGCAAAAACTTACACACACAAAACAAAAATTAAAAACACAAACACACACAAAAAATAAAAAAAGAAAAAACAAAAACACACACACATGCACAAAAACTAACACACACACACACACACACAAAAACTTACACACACACACCAAAACTTACACACACACAAAAAAAAACACACACACACAAACACACACACACAAACAAACAATAAAAAACACAAACAAACAAAAAAAAAAAAACACACACACACACACACAAAAACTTACACACACAAGCCAAAACTTACACACACAAAAACTTACACACACACACACAAAAACTTACACCCACACGCAAAAACTTACATGCACACAAAAACTTACATGCACACAAAAACTAACACACACACAAAAAATTACACACACACACACAAAAAACTTACAACCACACACAAAAGTTTAGACAAACAAAAACTTACACACACACACAAAGTCATAGACACACAAAAACTTACACTCACACACAAAAACTTACACCCACACGCAAAAACTTACATGCACACAAAAACTTACATGCACACAAAAACTTACACACACGCACAAACACAAACACACACACACACACAAAAACTTAAACACAAACACAAACAAAATAACGCACACACAAAAACTAACACACACACACACAAACACACACACACACAAAATTACAAATGCACACGAACTAACAAAATAACACACAAAAATACACACACAAACTCTCACAAATTCTCACACAAAAGTAACAACAGACACACAAAAAAGCTTATACACACAAAAAATTACACACACACACACACACACAAAAACTTAAACACACACTGAAAAACTTACATTCACACAAAAACTTACACATACACACTCACACACAAACTTACACACACACAAACAAACAACAATTAAAACAAAAAAAACTTACACAAACACACACAAACACACACAAACTTACACACACACACACACAAAACTTACACCCACACACAAAAGCTTAGACACACAAAAACTTACACTCACACACAAAAAATTACACCCACAATCAAAAACTTACATGCACACAAAAACTTACATGCACACAAAAACTAACACACACACACAAAAACTTACACACACACAAACACAAAACTTACACACACACACAAAATTACACACACACAAAAACATACACACACACACAAACACACACACACACAAAAACTTACACATGCACACAAAAAACTTACATCCACACACAAAAGCTTAGACACACAAAAACTTACACACACACACACACAAAACTTAGACCAACAAGCAAAAACTTACATGCACACAAAAACTTACATTCACACAAAAAATTACACACACACAAAAACTTACACACACGCACAAACAATTACACACACACACAAAATATTACACACACACACACAAATTAAAACATACACACACACGCAAAAACTTACACACACACTACAAAAATCACATACACAGACTCCAAAAATAACACACACACAAAAACTTACACATGCACACTAAAACTTACATGCACACAAAAAATTACATGCACACAAAAAAATACACAAACACACACACACACAAAAACTTAAACAAACAATACAAATAATACACACACACAAAAACTTACAACCACACACAAAACAACTCTAGATATAAAATAAAATATCAAGAAATCTCACACACGCAAAAACACTCAAGCTCTCATACACACACACGAACCCAAATCACACCCACCTCAAAAGACAAAGCCACAGACCTCATTAAACCACGAACACACACGAAAAATTACACACACACACACACACAAACTTAAACACACACACAAACTTACACACACACACACACACACACAAAAACTAACACATGCACACGAAAACTTACATGCACACAAAAACTTACATGCACACAAAACTTACACACACACACACACACAAACTTACAAACACACACACACACACACTAAAACTCACACACACACGCAAAAACTTACACACACACACAAAAACTTACACACACACAAACACAAAAACTTTCACATGAACACAAAAAAACTCACACAAACATGCACAAAAACACACACACACACACACACACAAAACTTACACACACACACACACACGAAAACTTACACACACACGCCAAAACTTACACACACAAAAACTTAGACACACACACACACACACACACACAAACTTACACACACACACACACAAAAAACTTACACACACAAAAACTTACACACACACACACACAAACTTAAACACAGACACAAAAAACTAAAATCCACAAGCAATAGCTAAGACACACAAAAACATACACACACACACAAAAACTAACACACACACACACACCAAAACTTACACACACACAAAAACTCACACACACACACACACAAACTTACACATGCACACGAAAACTTACATGCACACAAAAACTTATATGCACACAAAAACTTACACACACACACACACACACAAAACTTACACACAAACAATCCCACACAAAAACACAACCACAAACATAAACACACACAAATACACAAATTTACACAAAAACACAAAAAAAATTCGCACACACACACAAACAAAAACTAAAAAACACACAAGCACACACAAAACTTACGCACACACGCACGAAAACTCACACACACACTCCAAAACTTACACACAAAAAAAATTAAACACATACACACACACACACACACACACACAAACTTACACACACATACACAAAAACTTACACACACACACACAAAAACACATAAAAACTTACAAACACACACAAAAACTTAAAACCACACAAAAAAGCTTAGACAAACAAAACTTACACACACACACAAAAACTTACACCCACAAGCAAAAACTTACATGCACACAAAAACTTACATGCACACAAAAACTTACACACACACAAAAACTAACATAACACGCACAAAAAATTACACACACACACAAAAACTTAAACACACACAAAAAATTACACACACACACACACACACACACAAAAAAAACTTAAACATGCAAAAGAAAAATTAAATTCAAAAAAAAAATTACACACACACACACACACACATTACAAAATAAACACACACAACAAAAGTTACACACACACAATCTTAGACACACAAAAACTTACACACACACACACACACAAAAACTTACACCCTCACGCAAAATCTTACATGCAAAAAAAATCTTACATGCACAAAAAATCTAACACACACAATAAATTGCACACACGCACAAAATCTTACACACACACACAAACACTTACACACACACCCACACTAAAACTTACGCACTCACACAAAAACTTACACACACACACCCCAAAACTTACACACACACACAAAAACTTACACACTGACCATATCACAGTTACATTGTCTTAATTTTTCAAATTTCATTTGAATTTCTGTCGTGAAATGCAAGAGTTGGAATATTTCAGTAGTGACTTGTTGTGCTTTACCTTCTCACAGTTACATTCTCTTGATTTTTCGAAGTTCATGAAATGCACGAGTTGGAAAATTGGGGTCTTAGTCCACCAGCCTGAAAGGTGGAAATCCACTAGCTCAGTATTGGGGTTCAACTCCACCAGCCTGAACGGTGGAAATTCACTAGCTCAGAATTGGGGTCCCACTCCACCAGCCTGAACGGTGGAAATTCACTAGCTCAGAATTGGGGTCCTAGTCCACCAGCCTGAACGGTGGAAATTCACTAGCTCGATATTGGGGTCCCACTCCACCAGCCTGAACGGTGGAAATTCACTAGCTCAGAATTGGGGTCCTAGTCCACCAGCCTGAATGGTGGAAATCCACTAGCTCAATATTGGGGTCTCAGTCTACCAGTCTGAATGGTGGAAATTCACTGTTTAAGTTAGGTTAGGTTAACTTATCATGTGCGCTCATGATAAGTTAACATAACCTTTTCCGAAGAGTTTGGTTAGGTTAGGCTAGAGTAAGTTAGGTTAGGTTAAGTTAGGTTAGGTTAGCCCATGTACGCTTCACTGAGGTTAGTTTAGGTTAGGTGAGAGACAGGCAAAAAGTTAGGTGTATGATTAGGTGAGGTTAGGTTAGATTAAATTCGGTGAGGTTCAGTGAGGTTAGGCTAGGTTAGCCTACGTCCGCGCGCGGACGTAGGCTTACCTTGCCTAACCTCACTTAACCTAACCTAATTTAATCTAACCTAACCTAACCTAATCATACACCTAACTTTTTGCCTGTCTCTCACCTAACCTAAGCTAACCTAAGTGAAGCGTACATGCTAGCCTAACCTAACTTAACCTAACCTAACTTAATCTAGCCTAACCTAACCATACTCGTCGGAAAAAGGTTAGGTTAACTTATCATGAGCGCACATGATAAGTTAACCTACCTAACTTAAACAGTGAATTTCCACCATTCAGACTGGTAGACTGAGACCCCAATATTGAGCTAGTGGATTTCCACCATTCAGGCTGGTGGACTAAGACCCTAATTCTGAGCTAGTGAATTTCCACCGTTCAGGCTGGTGGAGTGGGACCCCAATATCGAGCTAGTGAATTTCCACCGTTCAGGCTGGTGGACTAGGACCCCAATTCTGAGCTAGTGAATTTCCACCGTTCAGGCTGGTGGAGTGGGACCCCAATACTGAGCTAGTGAATTTCATCCATTCGGGCTGGTGGACTGAGACCCCAATTTTCCAACTCTTGCATTTCATGAACTTGGAAAAATCAAGAGAATGTAACTGTGAGAAGGTAAAGCACAACAAGTCACTACTGAAATATTCCAACTGTTGCATTTCACTACAGAAATTCAAATGAAATTTGAAAAATTAAAACAATGCAACTGGGATATGGTAAGTGTGTAAGTTTTTGTGTGTGTGTGTAAGTTTTGGCGTGTGTGTGTGTAAGTTTTCGTGTGTGTGCGTAAGTTTTCGTGTGAGTGTGTGTAAGTTTTTGTGTGTGTAAGTTTTTGTGCGTGTGTGTAAGTTTTTGTGTGTGTAAGTTTTTGTGTGCATGTAAGTTTTTGTGTGCATGTAAGCTTTGCGTGTGGGTGTAAGTTTTTGTGTGTGTGTGTGTGTGTAAGTTTTTGTGTGTCTAAGCTTTTGTGTGTGTAAGTTTTGACGTGTGTGTGTGTAAGTTTTCATGTGTGTGTGTGTGTGTGTGTAAGTTTTTGTGTGCATGTAAGTTTTCGTGTGATTGTGTTTGTTTTTTTTTGTGTGTGTGTGTGTGTGTGTGTGTGTAAGTTTTTTAGTGTGTGTAAGTTTTTTTGTGTGTGTTTCCGTTTTTGTGAGTGTGTTTAATTTTGTGTGTGTGTGTAAGTGTTTGTGTGAATTTTTGTTTTTTTGTGCATGTAAGTTTTTGCGTGTGGGTGTAAGTTTTTGTGTGTGTGTGTAAGTTTTGTGTGTCTAAGCTTTTGTGTGTGGGTGTAAGTTTTTGTGTGTGTTTGTAAGTTTGTGTGTGTTTGTGTGTGTGTGTGTGTTAGTTTTTGTGTATGTGTGTGTCAGTTTGTGTGTTTGTTTGTGTGTGTTTATGTGTGTTAGTTTTTGTGTGTGTTAGTTTTGTCGTGTGTGTGTGAGTTTTTTTGCGTGTGTTTGTAAGTTTTGTGTTTTCTTGTGTGTTTGTAAGTTTTTTTGTGTGTGTGTGTGTTTATTTTTGTTGTGTTCATGTGTAAATTTTTGTGTGTGTGTGTTTATGTGTATGTGTGTGTTTTAGTGTTCGTTTGTGTGTGTGTGTGTGTTTTGTTTGTGTGTGTGTGTTCTTTTTTTTTTGCGTGATTGTTATTTTTTGTGTGCTTGTTTGTTTTCGTGTTCTTGTGTTTTTTTGTGTTTGTGTTTGTTTGTGTATGTTTGTGTGTGTGCGTTATTTTTGGTGTGTGTGTGTGCGTAATTTTCTGTGTGTGTGTGTCAGTTTTTGTGTGTATAAGATATTTATTGTTGATATATTTTTTTTGTGTGTGTGTGTTTTTTCTTGTGTGTTTGTGTGTTTGTTTTTGTGGGCGTTTGTTTTGTGTGTGTGTGTGTGTGTGTATTGGTGTGCGTGTGTTTGTGTGTGTGTTTCTATTTTTTTGTGCGTGTATGTTTTTTGGTGTGTGTGTAAGTTTTAGTGTGTGTGTGTGTGTGTAAGTTTTGTGTGTGTGTGTGTGTGTGTTTTAGTTTTTGTGATTGTGTGTGTGAGTTTTTTTGTGTTAATGTGTAAGTTTTTTTGTATGTGTGTGTGTGTGTTTGTTTTTGTGTGTTCTTTTGTGTTTTTGAGTTTGTGTGTGTGTTTTCGTTTTTGTGTGTGTGTGTTTGTAATTTTTTTTTGTGTGTGTGTGTTTTATTTTTTGTGTGTATGTTAGTTTTTGTGTGCTTGTTAGTTTTCGTGTGCATGTGTAATTTTGTGTTTGTGTGTGTGTGTGTGTGT